>NC_055965.1:8744129-8749129 GCF_018492685.1 Alosa sapidissima
CACGGGTTAAGAGCGGCCGCTCATCTTACAGGCACACTGGGATCTGAATAGACACAGAGCTCTCCTATCCTCTCTTCTCTTCTCCTCTCTTCTCTTGTCCTCTCTTCTCTTCTCCTCTCTTCTCTTGTCCTCTCTTCTCTTCTCCTCTCTTCTCCTCTCTTCTCTTATCCTCTCTTCTCTTCTCCTCTCTTCTCTTCTCCTCTCTTCTCTTGTCCTCTCTTCTCTTATCCTCTCTTCTCTCCTCTTCTCCTCTCTTCTCTTCTCTACTGTATGTCTGGTCACGTCCTCATCGGATCGCCTCTCCTCTCTCCACCTTTTATTCATCCCTTTCTCCTCTCTGGTCCATCTCCTCCTCTTCCTGATAGTTCACCTCCCTCTCCCCTTTCCATTCTCTCCTCCCCTCATCTTCTCTATCCCCCTCTCTCTCTCCTCCCCCTTCCTCGGCTTTACTCCCGTTTCATGTTTCATGGAAATGTTCTTGATTCAAATTCAATATTTTTTCTCCAAATAGTTTCTAGTATTCCAAATGTCTGTCTCTTTCTTTTTTCTTCTTCTTCAATCCCTCCCTCCACCCCTCCCCCTACCATCTCTCTCTCTCTCTGTCTCTCTCTCTCTCTCTCTCTCTCAACCCATCTCTTCACCCATCACCCCTTTTCCCACATTGTCCACTCACCCATCTGGACCTCCCGGAGGCGTCCTCTCTCTCCTCCGTTGACGTCGAGCCTCTCCACACCTCCTCGTCCCCCCTCCCCCCACCCGTCCAGTGGCCCCCCACCTCCACCCCAGGGGGCTTCCCCCCTCCTCCTCCTCCTCCTCCTCCTCCTCCTCCTCCTCCTCCAGCAGGGCACTGTCCGAGCAGGTGGAGCATGGCGGCGGTGCGGCGACGGGCCTTGCGCAGCATGTGGCACACCAGCTGGAAGAGCTCCTCGTAGCAGTCGCCCGGCTCGGCCATGGAGGCCAGCGTGCTGGACGACAGGCACTGGGGCGCGCTGCTCCTGCATCAGCTGGTGCTCGCGCTGCTTGGTCTCCGAGAACTGCGTGGCGATGACCACCAGGCACAGGTTGATCATGAAGAAGGAGCCGATCTGAGAGAGAACAGAGAGAGACAATATAAGGGGGAGGGGGGGGGGTAGTGTGACTGTGTGTGTGTGTGTGGTGTGTGTGTGTGTGGTGGTGTGTGGTGTGTGTGTGGTGTGTGTGGTGGTGTGTGGTGTGTGTGGTGTGTGGTGTGTGTGGTGTGTGTGGTGTGTGGCGTGTGGGTGTGTGTGGTGTGTGTGTGTGTGTGTGTGAATGTCTTTCAGTTGTGGTGGGGTGAGTGAGAGTATCAGTGAGTGATTGTCTGTGTGTGTGTATATGGTTAGTGAAGGGCACCTAGAGAGTGTTTTTGTGTGTAAGTGCCATGTCATTTGGTGTTTTCATATAGAGTGATTTGCATGTTTTGTACAGTATACTTACATTCTGTGTGTGTGTCCTTACACATGTGTGTTTGTGTGCTTACTGTAGGCATGTGTGTGTGTGTGTGTGCTTATGTGTATATGCGTATATTATGTGTGTATGTGTGCACGCTGATGCGTGTTTGTGTGTGAATGCAATTATTCACTTGCATTTGCAAGTTTCTCCCCTTTTCCCCCAAGCAATGACACCAAGAACAACAGAGTGTGTGCTCTGCAGGGCATGGATGGAAGTGAGTGACTCAGAGTGGGTGAGCTAGAGAGAGAGAGAGAGAGGAGAGACAGAGAGAGAGAGAGAGGACAGAGAGAGAGAGAGAGAGAGAGAGAGAGAGGAGGAAAAAAATGATGAGCCAAAGGAATAAGGGAAATCCCTCACTTAATAAATAAATCACAGGGGACACAGTAACAAGAGGCCTGCACAGACATGAAATAGGGGATGCAATGGAGGAAAGAAATGGAGAGAAAGAGAAAGTGAAGGAGAGGGTGAGAGAACGTGGGGGATAGAGAGAAGTCACCTCTAAACAATTGACAGATCACTTTTCCTGCATCCCATCACGAGAGGAGACAAATCGCTGCAGTTCTTCCCCCCAGATCCGATCGATGCGTGTGCGTGAGTACGGCCCAGTGGAACCCACTCTAACGCGGCCCGCTTTGGGTTCGTTATCCTCCGCACCCCAGGGCCTCCGCCACTGCACACCACTAAACACCACCAATCTCGGCCCGCCTGATCACTGAGCGCATGGCCCCAAAAGACCCGGGGGACTCTCTCTCCGGCTTGTTTTGCCTGTGGTGCCTGCCGGTTATAACTCCTCCACTGCTCTTAAGCAATGTTTTTTTGGTTCGGAATAAAAAAAAGAATAAAGTAGCAAACACGGTTTAAGCTGCTTTAAGCTGCGGGCTCACTGGCTGGCTCGCCACCTCTTCTGCGCTAATCCCTCCTTGTTGCTTGATTTCTTCTTTTTAGCCGCCGACAAAGAAGGGTGCTGAGAACGGAATTGTGGCTCTCAGCGACCAATTGCTTAAATGATCCCAAATCAGCCTGTGCAACAGCGTGAAAGGAGCCATTTTGTTATTCTGCTACAAAAAAATGTGCAACTGTGTAAATGGAGCGTTTACATGCTGTAGCCCACACTGCTTCATCTGATATCAGTCCTTCTGATTTGTACTGCTTTTCTTTCATTCTTTGCTTTCCTATTTACCACCTGACTTGTGTTATTAGGACTTTAGTTTTGATGAGATGAACACCGTGGTGGAGATCATTCTGCATTCTGCATTCTGCATTCGCTTTCCTCCCTCTTATGCAACATCAGTACGGGCCACTTCATCAGAGTGCTACTGCACTTGATTGTTGTCAAACGCTGTTCAACTGCGTGATATGTGTCTCTCTGTATGTGTGTGTCTTTCTGTGTATGTGTATGTGTGTGTGTATGTGTATGTGTGTGTATGTGTATGTGTGTGTGTGTGTGTGTATGTGCGCATGTGTGTTTCATGCCACCCTAATTTCCTCTCTGCTGGAGTGTTTGTGTGTAAACAGCACCTCGGCGATGAGTGTTTTTCATCTACTGTATTTTAGTTTCTCATTTGGGGGCTTTGTGTTGGGGAAAGGGTGGGGGAAGGGCACAGGGGAGAAATAGAGAGCAGAAAGATATATATATATATATATATATATATATGAACAAAAAAGTGTGTAGAGTTGATCTAAGCCATAACGTGCACACAAGCAGAAGCTGATTGATACATGGACCATAATACTCTGAGCCTTCAATATGAACATGACAAAAGAGTGTGCAAATAAACACCTGCTATGAATCCACGCTCTGGAACACTGAACACCATCATACCCATCTATACCTGACCCATCACAGACCTGTACAAAAAAACATGTCCCTTTTAAAGGCAGTGACCCAAGTGGTGGCCTGGGGCTCGTTTGGGATGTCAGCAGATGACCGAGTGACTGATGTATTCAATTAACACTCTTCTACTGTTTTTCTCCTCTGTCTCTTCTCGCTCTGTCTCCTCTCCTCTGTCTCCTCTCCTCTGTCTCTTCTCCTCTGTCTCTTCTCCTTTCCTTGTCAAGCGACAAGGTCTCCTCGCCTTAGAGGGGCATCTTAGCAATAGAGCTCCGGTCTGCCCTGTACTGTATATTGAATAACGGTGATGGAGCAAAAGTGTGTGTGTGTGTGTGTGCGTTTGTGTGTAAGAGAGAGAGAGAGAGAGAGGAGAGAGAGAGAGAGAGGGAGAGAGCGAGAGGAGAGAGAGAGAGAGAGTGTGTGTGTGTGGCTTGTGTTGGGGGGGGGGGGGGGGGTTGCTAGTAGGAAGGATTAGACAAACGGAATTCATTTAATTTAATTCAACGGTCGAGCGATGCTTCTGTTGCCAAGATACAGATGGAGACGGAGAGAGGGAGCAAGAAAGAGAGGTAGGGAGGGAGAATGAGGAAGAAAAAATAAGTAATGAAAAACAGAGGGTGAGTGAGTGACCGAGGGAGTGAGGGAGGGAGAGAGAGATGAGTATGACAAACGTAGGAAGAGAGAGAGAGAGGAGAGGGAAGCACAGGCGAAGAGATGAAGCGATAAGAGGAAGAGAAGAGGAGGAGGAGAGAAAGAGAGGAAGAGAAGAGGAGGAGAGGAAGAGAAGAGGAGGAGGAGAGGGAAACACTGTGACGTGACGGAGAGGTGAACGTGAGGAGGAAAGAGACAGTAGGACACACAACACATCTGTTTACATGAAGATAGAAAGATAGAATTTACTCATCTCGACTCTTCCCTTTATACATCAAACTAACACACACACACGCACAAACGCATGCGCACACACACACACAGAGGCAGACACACACACAGAGGCAGACACATGCATGCGCGCGCGCGCGCACACACACACACACACACACACACACACACACACACACACACACACACACACACACACACACACACACACACACACACACACACACACACACACACACACACACACACACACACACACACACACACACACACACACAGATGAACAGAAGCTGCTGGTTATGAAAAGTGCAATCAGGATACAGAGAGCTGTGGGACAAAAGTCAATGATGCTTTACAATGATGCAAATAGATGTTATGTGATGCTATTCATTTGAACTAAATGTGAAGTTCAATGCATTATGGTGCATCATAAGCAAAAGTAAAACTCTGTGTTAAACATTGCCTGTGTAATGAAAGCTATTTAATATTGAGGGCTACACAAAAACCTTTTGTGCATGACTAATATAGGTTTACAAAGTCTTCAGTGTAATAGACCACATGTGATATAATCTCCATCTATGGAGGAAGCAAGGAAATTACTTTCTGACTGCACATGTGATTGTGTGTGTGTGTGTGTGTGTGTGTGTGGTGTGTGTGTGTGTGTGTGTGTGTGTGTGTGTGTGTGTGTGTGTGTGTGTGTTCATGCATGTGTGCGTGTAATAGGTGTAGTACTTTGACATGTGGGCACTGTGTGCTTGACAAGACTGTATGCATGTTAGTGTCTGTGTCTGTCTATGCATGAAATTGTATCTTGGTG
>NC_055965.1:8756629-8776629 GCF_018492685.1 Alosa sapidissima
TCATTCTTATTCCTACTAGAAATCGGACAGATAGAGGTCAGCTTTGTGAGAAGTGAGGAGCTGACTTGATGCCTACAGATAGAGGTCAGCTTTGTGAGAAGTGAGGAGCTGACTTGATGCCTACAGATAGAGGTCAGCTTTGTGAGAAGTGAGGAGCTGACTTGATGCCTACAATGTGTCATGAGAGCCTGCTGCCATCTTAAATCCTATGGCTGTCATCTGCACAGTAGGCCATTAAAATACTATAAGAACGATTTGCATACCCAGCGTCAATTTCAATTATTGAAGGCAATGCCTTTCATTATTTGATCACTAATGAGTTTTTAATGAATAATACACAGTTTGACGCAGGTGTGCATTTGTCAACAGGTGAGTTTTAATTCATGAATATTAATACCTCAAACACACGTTCCAGCTGCATGGTGAGAGAGATGCATTAAAAGTTGCGGTTACACTCTGAGAAGTCACGAGGAATCTAATCTGGCGCTGGCTGGAGTTTTGCCCAGAAGAACAACAGTGGACAAGTGTGCACATTTTCGTAGAGTTGACCATGTTTGGGGATGATGTGTGATTGTGTCATAGATGTGCAGGTGAGTCAGAGGCTTAGTAAACTTACAAAAAAGCTATCCAATGGCATTCAAACAGTGTGTGTGTGTGTGTGTGTGTGTGTGTGTGTGTGTGTGTGTGTGAGAGTAGTGTAAGTCTTACAGCGAGTGAACCACACAGACAGTCCCGTCAGATCACCCTCAAGCACTGCTGCATTTGATACAAACACCAGACACATTGAGCATCACACACGAGAGAGAGAGAGAGAGAGAGAGAGAGAGAGAGAGAGAGAGAGAGAGAGAGAGAGAGAGAGAGAGAGAGAGAGAGAGAGAGACCCAGCACAACCTTTACCAAACACTAAGCCATGAGTTAGGCATAATTCGATCTTGATCTTCCTGAAAACCTTCCCACTACTGTGATCAAACCACCACACAACTATAGAGCAAACTGCAGAGCAAAGGGACATGCATCAAAACAAAGAGGAACAAGGAGAACAATCACATAGATTCTCAAAGCACAGGTGCTTATTCAACAACACATACACTCATAACAAATCATATCATCAAAATAAATCATCAAAACAATAAGAAAGACTGATCGTGACCGTCACTGAGAAGCCCCTGTGTGTGTGTGTGTGTGTGTTGTGTGTGTGTGTTCGTCAGAGGAGCATACATATCAGGGAGCATCTTTTCATCTGGCCGTCCTGTGATGAGCCTCACAGGCGAGGAGGAGGACCAGCGAGATGCCAGCGGCCATTTTATCTGAGTATTACGCCTCAACCCCGTCATCCTCCAGGCCTCAAATAGCAGGAGCAAATGAACATGTCAGACTGCCGACTCAAATAACGTATTCAGTCATACAAATGAAGACTGCTTGATGTTAATATTTCTTAAATTGGCTCTATCAAATCAAAACAATTCAAACCCCTTATATGTAATTTCTTTGCCTGTTCTCACCTTGAATTTCCCCTTGGGGATCAAGTATGTATGTATGTATGTGTGTGTGTGTGTGTGTGTGTGTGTGTGTGTGTGTGTGTGTGTGTGTGTGTGTGTGTGTGTGTGTGTGTGTGTGTGTGTGTGTGTGTGTGTATGTATGTATGTATGTAAGTAAGTATGTATGTATGTATGTATCTATCTATCTATCTATCTATCAAGCACGGTGCCCATGTTATGAGTTAATAACAATCAAGTATCCACATGTACAGAATCAATACAAATATGTAGAATGGCACATACACATATACGAAAATGCACGCACATACGCACACACCACACATACACACACACACACACGCAAGCACGTTCACAGGGTGCCTGTGGATATGACTAGACCTGAGCAAAAGTGACATGCAATGCCATTGCCACAGTAATAGTTGGGAAGTTGCTCGACTTGAATATTAATGCAAGCTAAGGAAATATAACAGAGAGAGAGAGAGAGAGAGAGAGAGAGAGAGAGAGAGAGAGAGAGCGCAACAGAGCATGAAAAAAGCAAAAGGCTCAAGCACACAGCATACAGGATTTTAATTAAGCCAATGAATTGACAGGGAACAAAGCAATAACATTTACACTGTTCAAATCAGTGCCCATAATGAGCCTTTATGAACACACTAGGACGAGATGGAGAGGCTGTGTGTGTGTGTGTGTGTGTGTGTGTGTGTGTGTGTGTGTGTGTGTGTGTGTGTGTGTGTGTGTGGAGATGGGGAGTAGAACTAGAGGGTTTGTGTGTGTGTGTGTGTGTGTGTGTGTGTGTGTGTGTGTGGAGATGGGGAGTAGAACTAGAGGGTTTGTTTGTGTGTGTGTGTGTGTGTGTGTGTGTGTGTGTGTGTGTGTGTGTTAGGGCTGTCACTTTACCTTCGAAAAATCGATTGCACAATCGATTGGACCAACCAACACAAGTTTCGAAAACTAAAATAGGGAATCGATTTTAACCAAATATGTACACTTTATTTTAAACTAATTAAACAAATAAAAAAGATAGTGGTAACAAAGCCCACAAACAAGCAGAAAGAGAAAATAAAGAATTCCGAAAGTGCAGTAGGCATTGCGAAAGCTAAAAACAAAATTCCCACCAATTTAACGCACCGGAAACAGCTGTTTCAATCGGCTGCTGTGCTGCTGGTGTTTTACCAAAAAATGGAGGACAACGCGATCAACGTGCGACATGAGAGAGACGAGTGATAAGCCATAATAACTTGAGGAGTTCGATATGAAAGCACTTCAGGTTTTGGTAAAATTAAACTATGGAGAAGGACAAAGCGGTATGCAAACTGTGTAGTCGTGAGTTCCTACGTAGGCGAAATTTGTTTGACATTTTTAATCATAAACAGCCACGTTGAAGCCTGCAGTAATGTTTTTCACTGATGTTATGGCAGTCCACTCTGCTTATTGTTTTTCGAAAATGTGGCACTCCTGGTTGTAATTGCGCACGAAACTAAACGCTAATATAAATCATCTTCAAGCACACTCTTTACGTTCGTCCTAATTCCTGTTAGTTGTCCGTGGATTGGCCTATATTTGGCTTTGAAAATGCAAACGTCTTTAGACATAGAAAATCGATTTTACAATCGATTCAATGAACACTTATGTCTCAAAAATCGAACGGGATTTTTTTCACAAAAGTGACAGCCCTAGTGTGTGTGTGTGTGTGTGTGTGTGTGTGTGTGTGTGTGTGTGTGTGTGTGTGTGTGTGTGTGTGTGTGTGTGTGTGTGTGTGTGTGGAGATGAGGGACCCGGAGCTGATAGAGAGCTAAAATGGACAGAGAGGCCTTTCCACTCCACAGGAAGTGTGTGGACAACACCAACCTTGACCACATATACTGACCTACTCACTCATTTCTCTGACACCTTTATCCAAAGCAAGTTAAATGTCAAGGGTCAGTCACAACAGAGCAACCCCCACTATTCAAAAGACAAAAGCAGATAGGACAGAGTCTGGACTGTGTTCTTGGCTCAAATAGACATTTGCATTCACTATGAATGTATAGTGTGTATGCACCGTGTACATATATTTGAAGTAGACACTTAAGACTTATGTTCTGGCTACCACATCTGCTCTCTCCTAATGCACTCAACCAGCAGAGAGGAACCCGTGGGGAAAAGGAATGTGTTGAAGCTGCCTTAGCTACAGGTCTGAGACCTGTGGGTCAGCAGCCTATACTTAGGTGAAACGGGGGGTGAGTGTGGTGGGTGTGCGAGGGTCTGATCTCGGGTCAGTACTTACAGGGTGAAGTACTCCTCGGGGTAGCAGCGGGGTGTGAGTGTGTGTGTGTGTGTGTGTGTGTGTGTGTGTGTGTGTGTGTGTGTGTGTGTGTGTGTCTGATCTCGGGTCAGTACTCACAGGGTGAAGTTCTCCGCGGGGTAGCAGCGATTGCGCAGCAGCCCGGCCCAGAGCTGCACGCCGATGATGCCGAAGATGAAGAAGACGAAGAAGCAGAGCAGCAGCACGTTCCCCAGCATGGGCAGAGTGTCCAGCAGCAGGTTGACCAGGATACGCATGCCTGCACACACACACACACACACACACACACACACACACACACACACACACACACACACACGCACACACGCACACACGCACACACGCACGCACATAGACACACACACACACACTCACACAGACAGACACACACACACCCAGACGCACAGACACAACACACACACGCACACACGCACGCACACACATACACATACAGACACACACATACACACCCACACATATGCACACACACGCACCCACCCACACACAAACACACAGACAGAGAGAGAAAGAGATAAATGCACAGACACACTGTACAGACTGAAAAAAGAGTAGCTGAAGACCAACTGAATCCTCTTCTTCATTTGTATTAAGTGCTGAAGGCATTAGTGTCAATGCATTAGGCTGTGTGTGTCATAAAGAAGCTCCCAATGGGTTGGACATTTAGCCTGTTTCCTCACATAGAAGAGTGACATCGAAAAACTTAGAAAGAAGTAACAAATCTACAAGTGCAACTCTTATCCAGCCATGATTAATTCATGTGCACCATAGACAGAACACAAAACACTGCAAGAAACAGTGATAGTGATGTGTGTGTGTGTGTGAGTGTGTGTGTGTGTGTGTGTGTGTGTGTGTGGGGGGGGCACTTCTGGACGTCTTTGAGAATCTTGCGGCTCCCGTTAATCAGAAGCTAAGTGGCACGGGCGCTCAGGTGGACCTCTGATCTCCCACTAATGGCCTAATGATAGATAATCTCTCTCATATGAGAGTGGGCCAGCGTGGCGTTGGGCCCAGCGTGACCTTGGGGCCTCCAAACAAAGACAGCAGGGGCCACAGTGGTCAAGCCCACGGAGAGAGAGAGAGAGAGAGAGAGAGAGAGAGAGAGAGAAGGAGAGAGAGAGGACTGTCCATGAGTGAAACTTTTTTATTTGTTAGATTTCTTGGTGGCTGTATGGGGGCAAAGGCACTGCATACAGTACACTAACTTCTAAAATGTTCTTATAAAGAGATGAGAGAGAGGGAGAGAGATAGAGAAAGATAGAGATTGAGAAGGAGAAAGAACAAAAGAAAGAAAAGAAAGTGTTTGTGAGACACTAACTTCTAAAATGTTCTTATAAAGAGATGAGAGAGATCGATAGAGAGAGAGAGAAAGAACAAAAGAAAGAAAAGAAAGTGTTTGTGAGAAGCCATAAACCCAAGCTGTCCCTGAGGGGAGAGTGTGTGTGAGAGTGAGCGTTTGGCTGAAGTGGGGAGAGTGTGTGTGAGGGCGATTGTTTGACTGAGGCGGGTGGAGCTGCACAGACGCCCTAAGAGAGAGAGAGAGAGAGAGAGAGAGAGAGAGAGAGAGAGAGAGAGAGAGAGAGAGCGTGTGTATGTGGTGGTTGTGGTAGTGGGGGGGGGGGGGGTATAGGCTTTCAAACAGCCTTTCAACGCCCAAAGATATGCTGTGTAAACACTGCAATTTATAATCAGCAGTGAAGCACTATTAAATTATATTAAACACTGCAATTAATTGTTTAGTTATGTTAACCACTACATTTAATGAAAATGAATCAATGGACTATATGCCACGGAAGACTCTTCAGCCAGTCCATACATTTCCAATGGGGCTTCAGTATAATGGCCTCTTCTCAGACACTGAATATCTTCTTAATGCCCACCAGGGCAACTCTTTATTCAACTTTGACACACACATACTGTATATCCTTCAGAGCATCCTCCTTAGTGTGCTCATTAGGTGCAGGACCCAACCGGTTCTGTGTAAACAATAGCCACTCCAACACATGTGATGGTCCATTGGAAATGGATGAGCTGGCTGAAGAGCTTTCCAGGAAGAGACTGACATATAGGTAATTAAACCTGTATGAAAAGCATCATCATGCAAATTTAGATTCTGATATGGGGGATGGTATGAGAAGCTTATTTGTCACAGCTATAAAATATATTAGAATGAATAATTTAATTGAATGAATAATGAATAATTTAATGATTTGCTTGTTTGCATGGATGTTTGTGTCTTTGTTTGCTAGAACATTACAAACAGAGAAATGAAGGACAAATAGAGAAATAAAGAGTTACAGAATGGGAAAGAGGGAAAAACACAATAGCTGGAGAGACTCACATGCACAGACATATAGAAGATATGGAGAGAGAGAGAGGGGGAAATGGAGAGTGGGTGAGGGGGGAATGGAGAGTGGGTGAGGGGGGAAATAGAGAGAGAGAGGGGGAAATAGAGAGAGAGAGAGGGGGAAAATAGAGAGGTGAGGGGGAAATAGAGAGTGGGTGAGGGGGGAAATAGAGAGTGGGTGAGGGGGGAAATAGAGAGTGGGTGAGGGGGGAATGGAGAGTGGGTGAGGGGGGAATGGAGAGTGGGTGAGGGGGGAAATAGAGAGTGGGTGAGGGGGGAAATAGAGAGAGAGAGAGGGGGAAATAGAGAGAGAGAGGGGGAAATAGAGAGTGGGTGAGGGGGAAAATAGAGAGGTGAGGGGGAAATAGAGAGGTGAGGGGGAAATAGAGAGTGGGTGAGGGGGGAAATAGAGAGGTGAGGGGGAAATAGAGAGGTGAGGTGAGGGGGGAAATAGAGAGTGGGTGAGTGGGGAATGGAGAGTGGGTGAGGGGGGAATGGAGAGTGGGTGAGGGGGAAATGGGGATGGGTGAGGGGGAAATAGAGAGAGAGAGGGGGAAATAGAGAGTGGGTGAGGGGAAAATAGAGAGTGGGTGAGGGGGAAATGGGGATGGGTGAGGGGGAAATGGGGATGGGTGAGGGGGAAATAGAGAGTGGGTGAGGGGGAAATAGAGTGGGTGAGGGGGAAATAGAGAGTGGGTGAGGGGGAAATGGGGATGGGTGAGGGGGAAATGGGGATGGGTGAGGGGGAAATGGAGATGGGATCTGTGAGAGGTTCTCCGGGAGAACGAGAGGGAGACAGACATAAAGAACAAGCCAGCCAGACAGACAGAATATGAGATAGAGAGAGAGAGAGAGAGAGAGAGAGAGAGAGAGAGAGAGAGAGAGAGAGGAGAGAGAGATGAGGAGAGAGAGAGAGAGAGGAGGAGAGAGACATGGGAAAAGTGTGTTTGCCTTTTCTCTCTCCCAGCTGAATGATTGAGAGAGGGAATGAGTGAGAGAGGGAGGGGGGAGAGAGGGAATGAGGGAATGAGGGAAAGAGGGAGGGGGGGATGGGAAGGCAGGCTCCTCAAGGCTGCTGTCTTCTGAAACAGAGTTTAATAAAAGAGCCGATTGCCTCTTTTATAAGCGTCTAAATAAGGAGCCGAATTAAATCTGCAGCGCTGCCAAGGAAGTCGTGTACCATTAACCATTTATGGGGCTGAAGCCAGACTCCGGCTTTGCTCTCTCCACAGAAAGGGAACAGAAATGTGTTTTGTCCCTAGTGTTTACACCTGCACTCCTCTATTATATGTACTTATTTATTTCCTTGTCTTACAATATTCCCAAAGATAACTCTCAGACATGTCATCTGATATGCTTGACTGCATCATTTCCTATTTCATACGCATATCGTAATCCCACTAATATTAATTGCTTTTACATGGGGTCTCTGCAGGGCCTGTGATCCCCTCTTACAGAAGGGGGGAGTGTGGGGGCGGGGGGGTGAGGTGTATAATTGAATCCCCACATCAAACATTTCAATTAAAAGAGTGATAAGACTGAGTAAGTAAGTAAGTACGCTGGCTGCAGAATGTGGGAACTGTCTCCCAAAGTGGTGCCCAAAGACTGTTAGCGTGGAGCAAGACAGCGTTGCATCCTTGGATTGATCGTGGAAAAGCACACGTCACGACAAGGGCATCTGGTCATTTAGGTTACTGTCCTCACAACAACCACAATAAAACATTGTCAAACTTGTTCATAACATTCATACTTGATCTTACACACTGGCTCATGATATCCATGATTGTTCGTCTACACAACCGTTTGTGATGTTTACACTTGTTTGATCATATTCATACTGTACTTCATATTTGTACTGTTTACCCACACTAGACCATCATATCCATACTTCTTCTGCATTAACTCATGACACTCGCCCGATTATGCGTATATGTAACTCTTTTGCACGGTCTGTGCAAGGCTGTGTCCCAAACCACCTACTTCAAATACTATAAGTATATAGTGCAGATATTTGGACAATACTAATCATCAAACAGTGGGCACTACGGACGGAAGCGCTCGGTGCACACTAGCAGTGTACTGACGGAGGTATGTGGTTTGAGACACAGCCCTAATACCCCCCCATCCCCCCCATCTGTGGCGGTGTAGGCGATGCATGTGTTGGTATACATCACACATACTGCATGCATATGGTTACTTGTTGTGAGTTCTGTCGGATCTCCCTGGGTGATACACCAGTGTGTTTACTCGCACTGGCTGGAGGTTTGTGGGTGGCCGGAGGCAAAATGACCAGTCATAGCATATGCCTCGCTCATTAACTGCCCACTGGAAAAAGGGAGTATCTCGTAGCATAAGAGAGATGCACAGTGCCTGTAGATTTTCAGCCTGGAGAGTAACACTAACAAATCATAAAGATTATTTCAGATGTTACAGTCTTTCCGTAGAGCAGAGGGGTATTCCAGAAAGCAGGTTTACTGGCTTAACTGGGTATGTTAACACAGAGTTAGCGGTAAACCTGGGATTTCAGTTCCAGAACGCTCAAATATGATCAGGCTATGTAAGTAACTATGGTAACATAGGCTCTGAACTGAACTGGGTATGTACAGTAAACCCAGAGTAAACGGTAAACCTGGGATTTCAGTTCCAGAAAGCTCAAAAATGATCAGGCTATGTAAGTAACTATGGTAACATAGGCTCTGAACTTAACCTGGTAGGGGGTAGGTTTTGTTCAGGTTATGTTCAATTATGTTCGGTTATTTCAGTGCATGTTCAAACAGGCCGCTATTTTTACACTTGTCACACAATGGCGTTTCATTTTGACGAAGGTCCGATTGACAAAGAAGCACAAAATCATGTAATATTCATCCGTGCAATTCACCGTGAGAGGGCGATAAGACCACGACATCACATGATAGCCTATCCATTCTTTTCCAAACGAGTTTTTCAAGAGCGCTAGAGTTTTTCAGCTGAATCCTAAATATAGGCTACTTGAAAAGCAGCATGGTGGATTAGAATAGAATAAAATAAATCTATGTAGGCTAGCTAGCCTAGCCTACACCATAGTGGACATTTGTGTTTGGCTCACCAGACAGATGGACAAACAACATCTCAGACACATTGAAGATATAATTAAAACAAGTACAGTACAAAAAAGGGGAAACATAGCCTATAGAAAATTGATAAATAAGTTTAAATATAGCTGTACAGCTCAGCCGGGTATGCATGTTGTCACTAAGTTTGGTTAAGAATGCTGATGGCATTTGGGATAAAATATTTTTTTAATAGGCTCATTAATGTGTAGTTTCACCAACTGGCAGGTCAGCATCACTTATTAAATTTTCCAAATGTGCACTGAAATGTGTCCAATAGGCTACCCATGCCTTCCGACAATCACCCTTCCGATGATGGAGCGCAAAAGTTTAACTTGGCCCACAGCTGCAGAACCCGTGTTAAAATAGAAAATTACATTTGGGATTCTCAAAGAATTCTATGGCCCACTCAATCTGTGACAAGGTAGGCTAGTTTAAGAAAGCATCATTCAAAGCTGTCAATACAATACGTGATGTCCAGTGAATTATTTAATTGTGCTTTTGACATTAAATAGGCTATCCTAAACGTACGCATTTACACGGTCAGTTAGGCTGTTCTCTGCCAAGCAAGGTCTCGGAGTATTGCTCTTTTTTTTGTTACAGTTCTCTCCTCGTAAGCCTCGACTACTCCGCCTCTGAAAAATACGGTGCTCTTCGTTTCGCCGGTTCCACTCATTGTTTCGACTCTCAATAGATGATGCCTTTATAAGTTCGCCGTGAACGCGCACAACTCTAGGTTATCTAACACAGGGTTGATTGAACTAACTGGTAACCGGTGTTTTGGAACCGACAGCTCGGGTTTAGTCGCCACAGGTTCAGACAACCCCAAGTTTTATCTCAGTGTCTGTTAAACCTCCTTTCTGGAATACCCCTCTGTGCACCACTCTAATGAATCATAACAACTTTTTGTATTTCCATACTCTTGGTTTGCCGAAGCAGTAAACACCCACATGCTGCTCCACTACTCCTGGTTATTATTATTATTATTATTATTATTATTATTATTATTATTATTATTCTGCTCCACTACTCCTGGTTATTATTATTATTATTATTATTATTATTATTATTATTATTATTATTCTGCTCCACTACTCCTGGTTATTATTATTATTATTATTATTATTATTATTATTATTATTATTATTATTATTATTATTCTGCTCCACTACTCCTGGTTATTATTATTATTATTATTATTATTATTATTATTATTATTATTCTGCTCCACTACTCCTGGTTATTATTATTATTATTATTATTATTATGCTGCTCCACTACTCCTGGTCGTGGTTATGGCTGTAGCTGGGGTAGACTGCTTTGTCCAGAGCATAGACTGTATAAATAAGGTCCAGCGCAACTTAGAAGACAGACTTCAAAATAAATATGTTCGGAGTTGTATTATACACTAAGGTACAGTTACACTGCATCAAGGGCTATGCTGGCCTGTGAGTGTCGCTAAGCACAGGTCACATTTCATCTCTTATTGATTCCACCCCCCCCCCCCCCCCCCCCCCCCCCCCCCGCCCCAAAACACTAATCTAAGTGGCAGACCCCAGGAAACCATCTCTTATCCATCTCTCCCTCTGGTTGTGTCCCTTCTTTATCTCACTCCTCTTTTGATCTCTCACTCCTCTTTCCCTTCCTCCCCACTTGTCTTCAGCACCGGCCATTACCACCCCTCGCACGCGGAGGAAGAAAGGGAGGAGGAGAAGTCGATCTGAAGGGAGAGAAAAACATCTCGCTTCGGTCTCCTCTGTCTGTCCGGGAGCGAGGGATAAGCTCGGATCCATCATCTGAGGCGGGGGGATCTCGTGGACATCAGGTGCCGGCGCTGTTTGGCTTGCTGCTTTGATGTCTGCGACAGACGGCGAGAGGGTTTGTTCGTTTTTTCTCCTCTCGCTCTTGAGCTGAGTCTCAAAACGCGGAGCAGGAGTCTTACCGGAAGTGGATATGAGAGAGAGAGAGAGAGAGAGAGAGAGAGAGAGAGAGAGAGAGAGAGAGAGAGAGAGAGAGAGAGAGAGAGAGAGAGAGAGAGAGGAGAGTTTCCCCCCCTGTACTCCTGCCTCAAATCCAGCCATGAGAGACTCTGGGGATCACCGCTAATCCTCAAAACAAAGCCTGGAGTGTGGCTGCGTGTGTGTGTGTGTGTGTGTGTGTGTGTTTATGTTTGTGTGTGTGTGTGTGTGTGTGTGTGTGTGTTTATGTTTGTGTTTGTGTGTGTGTGTGTGTGTTTATGTTTGTGTGTGTGTGTGTGTGTGTGTGTGTGTGTGTTTATGTTTGTGTTTGTGTGTGTGTGTGTGTGTGTGTGTTTATGTTTGTGTTTGTGTTTGTGTGTGTGTGTGTGTGTGTGTTGTCTGTTTATGCTCTCATCTTGATTGTTTCTTTTTGTTTCTTTTTCCTTCCCCTCTCTCTCTCTCTCTCTCTCTCTCTCTCTCTCGCTCTCTCTCGCTCTCTCTTCCTCTCCTCCTCACTTCTTCTCATTTGCTTAATCAAATTCAAATGACAAATGTAGCACTGCCAAATCATGGATTATGCAACAGCCATCTGAAAAGAAAACTCAAGTGCGATGCAACAAAAACAACTAAAGTTTTAGAAATTAGAAATAAAGGCAAATGCCAGAAAATTATTACAATACAGTATCTATTCAACCACCTTCATCAAGAAAAGGGGTCTATTTAGTGAAATTCAGATGCAGCCTCATTTAACCTATCGGCAGATTTTCCTTTTCTATGCATTACACTGTCTTCTCCAAAGCACGTGATCGCCTCAAGGGTAATCATATCACAGAGAGAGAGTGAGACAGAGAGAGAGAGAAAGGTAGAGAGCCTCAGGTCTCATGCCCTGGGCGTTACTCATGGTATATTATAATGCTAAATATGTCTATTAGGCTATAATGCTATGCACGGTTGATTGGCTTATGATGGTTTTAACAGAAATAGATTTTCAATACCGATCTCTCATATTATGAGGTCAGTAGTGGTGGACTGAGATAACATTTACATTCCGCTTTGACTGAAGACTAATGGGCTTTCAGAAATAAATATATTATTATGAAAGGGGGGATGTGGCGTAAGTCGTAGCGTCTTGACCACATGTGGGTCCAAGTGTCTCTGGGGACCCAGGTACAATTCCAGCCCATGATTATTTCCCAATCCAACCCCAATCTCTTTCTCTCTTATGTCCTCCCAGTGACTTTCAACTACGCTATTTGCATAAAGCAAAAAGCCATTAGAAAATATACTACAAAAATCCATATTTAAAAAAAAAAGCAAAAAAAAAAAGTGTAGAAGTGAAAAAATAACAAATACTCATCCAGTCTTTACAGAAAGCATTAGCATGTGTGTGTTTCTGTTGTGCGAATGTGGCTCTATATCTTCTTAACAATTCTGAGAAACAGCATGGCTTATGAAGCAGACAATGGTGGCGGAGACCTCCTAAATATGTTTTCTCAGAGGAAAAAGGACAGAAAAGTGGAAATGACTCACGACAGCAATCGAGACTTACTTGGCACCCGATTGATGGCTTTGAGGGGTCTCAGCACTCGCACGGTTCTGATTGCTGTAAGATTGATGTTTTGCAGGTCCAACGAGTACTCCACAACCCTGGAAAACGAAAGACAGCGGGAGAGATAAAGGGAGTGGAGGTTAGAGAAAAAAAAAATGATTTCTTTGGCGTAACAATATTTCCTTTCTAATGAATAGCTCATAAATGGTGTTCCCCAAGGCCCAATGCTGGGGACACACACTATTTAAATCAATATCAAAAGAATAAATCAAGTTAGATTGCTGAGTTACAATGTGAAAATCATCAGGGTAATCAGATCTACCAAAAATTCTACTCTGGCAGAGGTTTCCTTGGGCAGTTTCAAATGAAAGCATGTTCATCTCATCATTAACTATTAAATGACCATCAAATATTCATTCAAAAACATGCATCAAATAAATTCCATGGAGTATTGAACAAAGGACCATATAGGATATCATAATACATGAATGTATACCATTAAAAATTGAAATTCCACATTCTGCAGAATGCAGCAAAAGCAGGAAGAATGTTCTTATAGTCTTGTTTATTACACAGTGTCAGTGAACACAGCATGTAAGTCCATGATACAACACAAGGGATCGGGAGCTGAGAGGTCAGCCACAGGAAAGGAGGGATGATTCACAGTGGAGAGAGAAGAGAGGGAGAAAAAGAACATCAGATACTGTTGATAGACAGAGAGAGGAAGAATAAAGAAAGAGACATTCCAAATTTTCCAATTTTATTTTGCCATGTATTGGCCTGACTTTGCACTATTATATTGACTGTCTATGCACAATTTCAACCCAATTTTGCTGCTCTTATTTCTTCATTGTATGTGCCTTCTTATTTACTAATTTATTGTTTACGTGAATGTTATGTTTGTCTGTGGACTTAATTGGTAAAATATGTCTCGTCTTCACCGTGGGATAGCGAGAAACGTAATTTCGATCTCTTTGTATGTCTGGGCATGTGAAGAAATTGACAATAAAGCAGACTTTGACTTTGACTTTGACTTTGAAATGTGTGTAAAAGCAGTCACTGCAACAGCAATATAACTCAATATTGCAATGTACAACAGCAATATAATATGCTTCAAGACACCTTGTGACAGTTTAAGGTAGCCTATTGGATAGAACATGCTCAAAGATGGCATGTTACAGTAATCTTCAGGCCTGGGGGGAATCAAAACAACGCTCATGTCGCCGCCTCCCTTCTACTGTAGCATGTGTGCGCTCCCCATCAGCAGCCCTCTCTTTCATCCAGACTGTCAGACCCCTTCATCTTTATTCATCCCTCTCTTTTGATTGGGGAATATGTAACACACACACACACACACAGAAATGCACACACACCCGTGCGCACACACACACACGCGTGCACACACACACACACACGCACTCGCACACTCGCGCGCACACACACACACGGTTAGTACAAACATGGAGGGGGAAAACAACAAACCAATCCACCCTGATAGAAGTAATACACTGACGTGACGTCCTGAAATAAGTTGTCTTTGGACCAGCAGCCATTATCCATTAGTGTCAATTTACTGCATCAGGTGGAACATGGAGGATTTCCAAATCCACTGTCAATTGTGGAGCATAACTGTGGTGTTTCATTGTGATTGAGTGGACATTGCTGGACGCGCATAGCTCACTCATTGTGTGCTTATATGTTTGTGTGTGTGTGTGTGTGTGTGTGTGTGTTTATCAATGATAATCCATAACATGCTTAGCATTTAGTTACCACTAAAAAAGGGCCTGGCTTGTTTTTGCTGGTGATCAAATACTTATTGTGGTCCATTCACCAACCACAGAAAACCCCACCCCCACACTCCTCTCTGCCTTCCTCCCTCTCTCTCTCTCCCTCTCTTTCCCTCTCCCTCTCTCTCTCTTTTTCTCTCATTTATATAATGGGATTCAGGTGCTGAGGCAACAGACCTTGAGTCTCTGCTTCTAAACTGGGACACTTCCAAAGACAGCCATCATAAATATTTGAGTATTTGAGGATCTGTACAGACCATCCAGAAGGAGGTCGAAGTGTGAACGGAACACTGAAGAAAATGATGATTTTCTCTCGTCTCCTCAGCACTGGTTCTTCTGTGGCCAATATAGTATTTATTGAGAACTCTGTGAGAACATTACTTGAAGGAAAAACAAACAACGCTAAATAAAAGAGAGAATTAAAGTTTTATAAGTGTACTCTTGAGTGTAGACATTATGTTCCAATTTACCCAACTTCTGACCCAGTAGGTTTACCTCCTCTGAGCGCATTTCATCCCTGGGTGAACCCAAGCCGCACGGCAAGCAAGTACTCCACCTCTCAGATGGAAAATGAAATAGCAAAATGTTAAGGGGGAGACCAAATGAGAGATACAAAAGCTGTCACTGCAGATAAGGCTGAGGAGAGCAAAATGTAGAATTGTTTCACCAGTCTGTGTGTGTGTGTGTGTGTGATAGAGAGAGAGAGAAATTGTGTGTAAGCGTGTGTGTGTGTCCATGTGTGTGTGTGTGAGAGAGAGAGAGAGAGAGAGAGAGAGAGAGAGAGAGAGTGTGTGTATCGAGTTCCATTAGCATCTCATCTCCCTACACTAGCACTGTAGCGCTCTCGGTGGAAATGTAATCTCACGGAGGGACTGAGCTCGAAGAGTGATTCTACCCACTGAGAACACCTGGGGCTCTCTCTCTCTCTCTCTCTCTCTCTCTCTCTCTCTCTCTCTCTCTCTCTCTCTCTCTCTCTCTCTCTCTCTCTCTCTCTCGGCGTGAAACAAAAGGTAAATCAGAAGCGGTCGGCTAAAATCATTCAAACGCGGAAACGAGGAAATACTGTGATGCCTCCATGGAGCAAAGAGACAGAAGGCAACCGGAGGATTTTTTTTTTGTTTTGTTTTAAGACACACTTAGTAGTATTGGTTGTAGCAGTACAGTAATAGAACCTCTGGAGTACGCAATAGCACATCTATGTTAATACCAGGTGTAATACGGTATAGGTAACAGCAGTGACAGCTATAATAGTAATAAACCTGTTGTATGTTTTAGGCCTACTACACTCTTATAACGAATGTGTTTAAAACAACACAACTTGCATTGTTTTTAACACATCTCTGTGTCCGGATAGGGACAAAACAGTTTGTGTTGTTTCCAACACATTGCTTTTGTTATACATTACACAGTATGTGTTGAATATAACACAACTTGCATTGTTTTTAACACATCTCTGTGTCCGGATAGGGACAAAACAGTTTGTGTTGTTTCCAACACATTGCCGTAGGTCTATTACAAGCAGTGCTTTCCAGTAGCGGTCATTTTGCCTCTTACTTTGTTGCTCAACAGAAGTCCAGAGTCAAATGTGTCCCTAGACTGTGTGTGTCCAGCCAGACTGAGAGCTCAGAGAGTGTAGAGTGGCCTCAGCGCTGCGGAACGTGGGAGACCACACAGGCAGACCGCCCAGACAACACAGACCTGCCGCCCAGCACGCTCACTGGCATCCTCTCCACACACACACACACACACACACACACACGTGCACACACACACACACACACATCCAAATGTCACATTTCTTTATTAAATCACTCTTTTCTGTTTCTCTCTTTCTCTCTCTCTTTATTTCTCTCTGTCTATTTCTCTCTTGTGACTGCTGCTCTTGCCCTGAGTGTTCAGAGGATTAATAATTTACGACAATCGATGAAAGGGATATTTCTTGGCCACTTGGGAAGAGTAGTTTACAGACACACAAGCACAAGCACAATCACACACACAAACAAACAAACAAACAAACATACACACAAACACATGCACAGACAGATAGAGACACAGACATAAAAGAATCAACAAAACATTTAGTAAGCACATACATGTAATAAATACATTCTGAAAGCACAATCACATATTCACATGGATAAAAAACATTGTCTTAAACATCCTCGATCACCTACACACACACACACACACACACACACACACGCACACACACACAAAAACACACACTAACAAACTGGAACAGATATGTGAGCGGTTTTGTATTCCCATGTTGCCCTGTGAGCTCCATGTTGTGAATTCCTCTAGTGTCTGTCAGGTCCCCAGCCTCAGGCAGGCCTGGCCATGTGCATGCATATGGGCACTTGTGTGTGTGTGTGTGTGTGTGTGTGTGTGTGTGTGTGTGTGTGTGTGTGTGTGTGTGTGTGTGTGTGTGTGTATGTGTGTGTGTGAGAGTGAGTGAGTGAGTGAGTTGTGGTCCTGATAGTATCCGGACAGAAATGTTGAAATTCAGCCCACCCATTCTACAAATGGCTCTCCTCAAGTTATTTAATCTTGTTTTTCAAGCTGGTTGTTTCCCTGATGTCTGGAACAGGGGGCTTATATCCCCAATACATAAGAGTGGAGACAAATCAGACCCTAATAACTACAGAGGCATCTGTGTGAGCAGTAACCTGGGGAAGGTATTCTGCTGTATCCTCAATGCCCGTTTACAGGCCTTCCTTATTGAACACAATGTCTTGAGTAAAAATCAAATTGGCTTCTTACCAAATTGCTGCACTACAGATCATATTTACACCCTCCATACCCTGATAAACCAAAATGTTCACTAAAAAAGTAAGGGGAAAATATTTGCTGTTTTATTGATTTTAAAAAAGCTTTCGATTCAATCTGGTATGAAGGATTGTATTTCAAAATCCTACAAAGTGGTATAGGGGGTAAAATGTATAACATCATCAAATCAATTTATTTTGGGCAATAAGTGTGGCGTAAAAATTGGCAACAAAAGAACTGAATACTTCACTCAAGGGCGTGGGGTGAGACAGGGTTGCAGCTTGAGTCCAACCTTGTTCAATATCTATATAAATGAGTTAGCGGTGTTATTGGAACAATCTGCAACACCTGGGCTCACCCTGTTGGACACGGAAGTCAAATCCCTGCTCTTTGCGGATGACCTGGTGCTGCTGTCGGCCACTGAACAGGGCCTACAGCAGCACCTGGACCTGCTAGAGCAGTACTGTCAGAACTGGGCCCTGACAGTCAATTTGGATAAATCTAAAGTTATGATCTTCCAGAAGCATCCCAGACCTCAGTGAACCAGACACCTCTTTACTCTAGGTAACACCGCCCTAGAGAATGTTACTTCTTATAACTACCTTGGCTTAAAAATAATTTAAAAAAAAAACAATAGAAGCCCTGCATGCTGAATTCTGTAGAAATTTGTTACATATCCAAAGAAAAGTACCCACAAATGCTAGCAGGGCAGAATTAGGCCACTATTCCACTATTGATTAATATCCAAAAACAATCACTAAAATTCTGGATTCATCTAAAATTAAGCCCTCAAAATTCACTACATTCTAAAGCACTTAAATCCCAAGAGCTCAGCCCTAAGCCCAGTCCCCTATGTCAGTTGGTCTCGGATTTAACTAACCCAATAACCCCTAACCCACAAATTGTCCAGACCAGCACTGCTTCCCAACCACCAATCAGAATCAACCAAATTAACCAGAACAACAAGAATTCTTATTTGGAACACTGGAAGAAAGAAACAAAATTACAACACAAACTGGAATGTTACATTGGCATACGAAAAGACTATCAATTGGCAGAGTATCTCCACACTGTCAGAGATACGAAGCAGAGACAGATCCTCACCAAGTACAGGCTGAGTGACCACAGTCTAGCCATAGAGAAAGGCAGGCACAAGAAGTCATGGCTGCCCAAAGAGCAAAGGACATGTGGTCACTGTATGACAGGGGAGGTAGAGTCAGAGGTGCACTTTCTGCTATACTGTGACAAATATCGGTCCCAAAGAGACAAATATTTCACCATTTTGAACAACATCATTCCCGACTTCACAAAACTGGAGGAACAGAAAAAACTTGCTGTAGTTTTGGGTGAGGACACCAGCACATGCATACTGGCAGCCAGTTATGTGTCCTCACTCCATAACCTGAGAGAAGGCATTACTTAAGATAATCACCCCACTACCTCCACCCTTCAACACAACACTGCTCCCCAGCCCCAGTCTGTTACACCATGTCTCCTGTTTGTTTTGTTTTGTCTTGTCCTGTCTTGGTTTTCCTATGCACGTGTACAGACAATGGTCTTGTATGGTTGTGAAGTGCTGTGTGTGTGTGTGTGTGTGTGTGTGTGTGTGTGTGTGTGTGTGTGTGTGTGTGTGTGTGTGTGTGACGAAGTGTAACAATGTTTGTAATGCTTGTACATGTTTATATCATTTTGTATTTGTATTTTCTTTAATTTTTATTATTCCTGTGAACGCTTTGGCAATGCATCATATGGTTTGTCGTGCCAATAAAGCATATTTGAATTTGAAAAAAAAAAAAAAAAATTTTGAATTTGAGTGAGTAAGTGAGTGAGTGAGTGAGTGAGAGAAAGAGAGACTATATATATATATATAGTGTGTGTGTGTGTGTGTGTGTGTGTGTGTGTGTGTGTGTGTGTGTGTGTGTGTGTGTACTGCATGTATTATGCATTAACCTACATGAAAGGAAAGCAGCATGCGTCTGTGCAAACATAATGCATGGCACACAGAAGCATCATCGTAAAGCTCCTCATGGTGATCTCCATCTCCCACATAAGCCCCTCTTCAACACCCAAACCACCACTGGACCATCAGTCCAGTACTAAAGGGACGTAAGGGGCCATACACTGGTATTATGAGTAAGCAACTGTCCAGAAAACAGTGCCTCTTCGCCCCTACTCTGAAACAGATTTAATAATGTAGAATTCAATGCTAGAGGGTGATCTGCAAGGCTGAACAGGGAGTAGTGGAGCACTTCATGCATATTCTATCAAGGTATCGGGACTGCAGACGATGTATCTCGGAGATCTATTGATCGGAGGATATGACATTTTATATTGGTGTAAAAAAGTGAATTTCACAAAAAATGCAGTTACTGCACTTTAGCTTTGTAGGGCAGAGCTGTCCACGACATGCTGCTGTGCCTGTGTAGGTCAACATTTTCTCTCTAACATATTGAGTATCTAATGTATCTGCGCTCTCGTTATGATGTCTAAATGTGTGTGTGTGTGTGTGTGTGTGTAAAGGGCGTGGGCTCCCCATATGTTGTGTGTGCCAGAAGCACTTTTGTTTTTTTCACAATTACTTTTTTGAGCAGTACAAATTCGCTGGATGGAAAGTTCTGGAGCGCGTTTGAAGTGCCATCGCATCGTATCTCTGAACGAGCAGCAGCTGCGCAGGTTTGTGTCGCTCGTCGCACACTTGTC
>NC_055965.1:8779129-8806629 GCF_018492685.1 Alosa sapidissima
TGTGTGTGTCCTTGTGTGTGTGTGCATGTGCATGTATGTACTGTATGTGTGTGTGTGTGCGCGTGTGTGCGAGTGTGTGCATGCCTGTGTGTGTGTATGCATGCCTGTGTGTGTGTGTGTGTGTGTGTGTGTGTGTGTGTGTGTGTGTGTGTGTGTGTGTGTGTGTATGCATGCCTGTGTGTGTATCTGTGTATGTGTGTATGTGTGTGTGTACTTGTACATTTTTCATTTCTCTTCTGTTCTGTCTGGTGTCATTTCGCTTGAGATCACTTGAGACCCGCTCGCTTGTTTTGGTGCCAAGCGCCGCTGCCATCTCCCCCTCAAGATGCAAACTTTCCAAGAACTGCCAGTCTGTGCAGCAAGCTTTCTTCTGAGAGTGTTTGACTTACAAATGCTCTGCTCTTTTATGTCTGCGTGTTTCTTCATGCAAATGCGTGTCTGCAGCTTCACTGACTGAGAATGAACACCTTTATGTTTTTGTGAGTTTATATCTGTATGTGCGCGTCTGAAAACTATGAGAATCTGTGTATCTGTGCACATACACTTTAGATTCAATTCTCTGCGCATTATGTAAATGAAACTGTTCTGAATGTGTGTGTGTGTGTTTACATATGTGTATGCCCAAGCACGGGTGTGTGTATGCCCTAGCATGGGTGGCTTAATATGCAAGTGTCACTGTTGAATGTGTGTTTGTGTGTGTGTGTCTGTGTGTGTGTGTGTGTGTGTGTGCCTGTGTGTGTGCACGTGTGTGTGTGCACATGTGTGTGTGCGTCTGTGTGTTTGTGTGTGTGTGTGTGTGTGTGTGTGCACATGTGTGTGTGCGTGTGTGTGTGCACATGTGTGTGTGCGTGTGTGTGTGCACATGTGTGTGTGTGTGTGTGTGTGTGTGTGTGTGTGTGTGTGTGTGTGTGCACATGTGTGTGTGCGTGTGTGCGTGCGTGTGTGTGTGCGTGTGTGTCTGCGTGTGTGTGTGTCTGTGTGTGCGCGTGTACGTGTACGTGTCCTCTGTGTGAGGTGGATGGGCACATCAGGTGGATGGGCACGCTGTCAGGGTGGAGCAGCTCATGCATACTTAATAGGGCCAGCGTGACGCCAGGCTGCGGGCAGACCAGCCAAACAGCCAGAGCACCAGAGGGAGAAAAAGAGAGAGAGAAAAACAGAAGAGGGAAAGAAGGAAAGAAGGAAAGAGGGAGTGAACGAGGGATACAAGGGGATCTCATGAAGGAACAGGAGCGATCCATGCGCATCACTGGGTGCCAGGCCCAGATGTGGGCCGTGTCTGGGCCAGCGTTCGCTGCCGTCGGCCCTGCCAGAGTAGCGCCAGCCTGGTGAGTTAAAGAAACATTCGGAGTTCACTCCCATCCCGGTGGTCAACTATTGCCCTCCACAGTCTTTGTGCCACCTTCTGGCCTGCACCGACACACACACACACACACCCCTTCTATAAACACCTCCATCTGGGCACGCTCTCAGGTTTTGCCATTGGCCTACCCTCCCTTCCCCTTCTCTCCAGGCCCACGATAGAAAGGGGGCTCATTAACACCGGAGTCCACACGCACGCACGCACGCATGCACACGCACACACACACGCACACGCACACGCACACGCACACGCACACGCACACGCACACGCACACGCACACGCACACGCACACGCACACGCACACGCACACACACACGCACACACACACACACACACACACGCACACAGTCAGCTGAAGGGTGGATACATTGTGTGCAGAATCAGAGAGATTTGTGAGAACACAGAAAGCAATCAGGAGGCACATCATACCAGCGGGACAAAGGAGTGGTGTCATCACACTCAATGCCACTGCATGTCTCTAACGCCTGAGTGTAGCTTTATAATACACGTACACTGCATGTCTCTAACGCCTGAGTGTAGCTTTATAATACACATACACGCTCAATGCCACTGCATGTCTCTAACGCCTGAGTGTAGCTTTATAATACACATACACTGCATGTCTCTAACGCCTGAGTGTAGCTTTATAATACACATACACTGCATGTCTCTAACGCCTGAGTGTAGCTTTATAATACACATACACGCTCAATGCCACTGCATGTCTCTAACACCGGAGTGTAGCTTTATAATATAATTATAAGCTTTATAATTTACACTTAAAACTCTGCACCCTAGTGGTATTAATGATGAATTTAGTTTAACATGTTGGCTGTGATGAATATATTTGGTTGAATAATGAACTAGGCCTACATGGATGCAAGATATCCGAAGTGAGATGTTGATGTTAATGATGAGAATATGTACCTAGATTAATGTATGCCCTCTGTTCTCTAAATATTGTGCTTTTACTATTTTCAAATATGGCATAGCCTCTTAAAACATTTTTTGTGATTGTATGTTTCTGTATACAAATGTGGTTATATCTCCTGTACATGTTTGCATATGTTTGTATATAATTGTAATGATTTGTGATATAATTTTGTAATTTTGGTGATTCAGATATGTGACCCCGAATGCACTCATATGTCTTGGGGTTATTGGGTGATTGGCAGGCGAGCCTATAAATGGCCGCTGTGCCCTTTTGATGAGTCACGTACAAGGAATACTGATGAAGGGCTAGACCCGAAACGTTAACCCCTTGTTTTTGTGGCCTGTAATTGTTTTTTCGGCTTTTTCAAAAATACACTGTTGGAACTACTCAGCCCCTGTGTGCGATCTCCCCTTTCTTCACTTGAGTATTACGTTTTTTGGAGACTATACGGCGACACCTCAATACTAGACGAAAGGCTCAGACGCCACACTTCACCTTCGCTTTATAACACATACACGCTCAATGCCACTGCATGTCTCTAACGCCTGAGTGTAGCTTTATAATACACATACACCGCTTGCACATCAACACTGATGAATGGCTGTAAGGTTGTTTTAGATATTCACTAGCTTTGTTTCAGTGCAGCATTTATTTATAGCAAAGTAAACACCAAACCATGATGGAAGAATATGGATGATGACAGTAGTGTAGGACTATTAAATGGCAATTCCACGCAAAACTGTCACGTCCATAACGCCAACTAAATACGATGGCATTGTGTTGCCGTTGTGTATGGCGGATGTATCGTATCAGTTTTGCGTCAAATTGCCCTAAAGCAAATGTATAAAATAAATCATCTGGCAAGCTGTTGAAATCTACACAATGAACATCTGGCAAGCTGAAGTCCACTACTGCTGTCTCCACTGTGTAAGGTGGCATATTCAGCTGAAGTCCACTACTGCTGTCTCCACTGTGTAAGGTGGCATATTCAGCTGAAGTCCACTACGACTGTCTCTGCTGTGCTAGTGGCATATTCAGCTGAAGTCCACTACGGCTGTCACTGCTGTGGCATATTCAGCTGAAGACCACTACGGCTGTCTCTGCTGTGGCAGTGGCATATTCAGGAGCCTACACTTGAGATCTCTCCTCTACTGTTCTGTCCTCATACCCAGCCATATGTGAGCCTCTTCACAAGCCTGATGTGTTGCTGATGGCAAAACCGACCAGGAGAACAACAGCAGCAACATCAGCAGCAGCGCCTTACTTACCCTGCCATAACGATGAAGAAGTCCAGCCGGTTCCAAGTGTCGCCCAGGTAACAGCGGCGGCCAAAGATGCCCAGTGCCACCATCTTGACCACCATCTCCACGGCGAAGAATATGTAGATGAAGGCATCGAATGCCTGGGGGGGGTTTCAAAAAAAAATGTTTGAACAAGGGTGAAGAGAGAAAGATTAGAGTCACCAAAGTGACAAGACAGACAGGCCGACAAGTTGGTCAGTCAGACAGTCAAAAAAGACAGACAGATTGAGTGAGAGACAGATAGAGAGAGAGAGACAGAGAGATAGAGAGAGAGAGAAACAGAGAGAGAGAGAGAGACAGATAGAGACAAACAGACAGACGTAGTGTCAGCTGGAGAGCCCCTCCTGACTCTCTCGAGCGCCGTCACTGCATCTGTGTGTCACCATGGCGCTGACGAGAGGTGACTCACTTCACATGCAATCAGAGCCGCCATCATAAACACACACCGCTGTAATCAAAACCGCTGATTAAAATCTCAAATGGCTCAGCCATTCACTCTGCTATCCGGCCTTCAGAACGCACTTCATGCACTCATACTGTGATTATGCTGTGTGTGTGTGTGTGTGTGTGTGGAGATGGGGAGTAGACCTAGTGTGTGCGTGTGTGTATGTGTGTATGTGTGTGTGTGTGTGTGTGTGTGTGTGTGTGTTCACACGCTATTTGTATGTTATTTGTATCATTTGTGAGAAAAGAGGGAATCCAATTGTCTAAGCTAACAATACAGGGTGTGAATGCACAGCTAAACAAAATCTACTTTAGACACATTGTGTTTGGAGTGTCCTGCAGTATTTAATGTTAAATAGTGGCATCAATGAATACATTGAGTAAGAATATGAGAAAAAACAAAAAAACAAAACAAAAAAAAATCCAAAAAAGAAAAAAAAAGCTGTTGCTGAGTGCAGGTGTGCACAGTGAGCAAATAAAAATAAATACCACAAACAATAAATAATGAATAAAAACAGGCAAAACAACAAAAGAGGGAGTGGGAAAAACCTCATCACAAGAGAACCTCTCCCTCAGAGGCAGTGTGTGTGTGTGTGTGTGTGTGTGTGTGTGTGTGTGTGTGTGTGTGTGTGTGTGTGTGTGTGTGTGTGTGTGTGTGTGTGTGAGAGAGAGAGAGAGAGAGAGTGTGTTTATGCCTCCACTCAGAAGGGAACAAAACACACTCCCACATCCCTCAGTCAGTGCTCGAGAAATCTGAGCTACTGGAGTGAAACTTTGCTTTATCATTTTGCCTTTGCTTTTCCTTTTGCTATGGAGAGAGAGAAAGAGAGAGAGAGAGAAAGAGAGAGAGAGAAAGAAAGAGGGAGAATGAGAGAGAGAGGTGTGAGTGAGTGAGTGAGTGAGTGAGTGAGTGAGTGAGTGAGTGAGTGAGTGAGTGAGTGAGTGTGTGTGTGTGTGTGTGTGTGTGCGCCATTGTGCACAGCTTGTTTGCTGAGTCACACACACACACACACAGGTGTATATTTGTAAGAAAACTGAGGCTTCACCATCTTACATTACACCATCTTACGTCAGAAATGCCCTCATTATAGTAATCTCAAGTGAGAGCTGCGCTGTCCGTGCTTAAACAGCCAACGATCAACAACAATCAAGTGTAAACAACAGTGGTGTGGCCAAGGTTTCAGGTTATCAACCCAACACATCTAGCCTAGAAATCTAGACGCACCCTAGCGGCGGCAAATTAATTTGCTCAGCTTGTACGTCTAGTATCGAACCATAGGGATTTCTATTGGCTTAGCACCGTGGATGTTCTCCAATCACAGCGCTCTATTTTGTTAGAGAGTCTTAAGGCGGGCTTAACAGGATAACGACAGTCCTGTGACGGTGAACAACAAGGAAGGTGGCAATGGCGAACGAAGAGCGGTTGTTTGAATCACCGTTGGCGTCAACTTAGGAGGAGTTGGACTTGTGCTTTTCTTTGAAAGTTGAGCAACACAATGCACTTAAGTCATTACTTTCGAAGCAGGATGTATTTGCCGTTTTGCCGACCGGATACGGATATGGTCGTAGCGCTGGCCTATTGCATGCCTAGGCAGTTTGAAAGACAATTCTCTGCCCGCCCCTTGGATTAAGCGAGGTGAATGGTTCGATGCCAGACTATACATCTCAATGATATAGGATGGCCCCGCCAGGCTACAACACATCCACATCAGCATGTAAAAGGCCAGTTAAGCTTACCTAAGTGTATCTACACAAGAAAAGCCCTGATGGTTAGCATGTAGGTCTAGAGGGTTTCACCCTGAGGGTGACTTCTGAATCTGATCTGGATTAGATGAGGTTATCGACTAAGTGAGTGTGTGCTTGTGCATGTGTGTGTGTGTGTGTGTGTTGGCGGGGGGTCTGTGTGTGAGAGAGAGAGAGGGTGAGAGAGAGAAGGTGAATAAGTACAGAGAGACAGTACAGAACAAAACAAGTCGTGTGTGTGTGTGTGTGTGTGTGTGTGTCACAAACACACACACACACACACACACGCACACGCACACGCGCACACGCACACACACACCTTGAACAATGGCTGTTCAAGTGGCGTTTACAGTGTATCAGAGGGGAAGGCCGGCTGACACGAGTGATCCAGAGGTGTCATTCAGCAAGCCCTTGACAGGAAGAAAGCCCCAGCACACAGGAGTGAGTCACAAACAGAAAGAGCAGATGGAGAGGTGGCTCGGTACTCAAGGCCAACATAGACAAGAGAGGAGGATGGATACCACAGAAAGAAAGATAGAAAGATAAAGAGAAATTGGGAGTAAAGTGTGAAAAGGCATGTTGTGCTATTGAAAGAGAGCAGGTGGATAGGTAGAGTCGAAAGAGAAGAGGAGAGGTGTAAGGGGGCCCAAGGACATTAAAAAAAACAACACACACACACACACACACACACACACACACACACACACACACACACACACACACACACACACACACACACGACTGTGCTTCTCACAGTACGTTCAGATACTGTCTTGCAGTGACAACAGCACAGGGTGCATTTTGGTGCACAATTTCGCTATATACCACAGCTTGAGACAGTATTACATGACACATCGCCACCATCACATTCTGTGGTTAGAAATAAAGAGCCACGGAAAGAGAGAGACAGAGAGACAGAGAGATATAGAGAGAGAAAGAGAGAGAGAAAGAGAGAGAGAAAGAAAGAGAGAATAAAAGGGAGAAAATGATTGTGACTCATTGTGTGTCATTGGTGGTCACTAAGAGGAAACATGTCCAACAACAGGTTCTCCTACTTTCACGAACCAATACACAACATAACTCAGCAACACACACACACACACGCACAAATTGGGGACATACAAATGTGAAAGATGAGCTTCAAACAAACACACGCAAAAGAACCAAAACGAAAAAACTAAAAAGAACAAAAGAGAAGATAAAACATCCCCCCATCCAAAAATATATATAATGTATATATATATATACTGACTAGATGGCGCCTTGACCTCTGCTGTTATTGATAGTTGCTAAATAAGGTTTTCTATCGCTGGGGATGGCCAAACATCGCTAAATCGGTAACACTGACAATACCGGAGAACTAGTTTAGAGCTTCAGATCCCGATCCAAGATGGCAGCAGTGTTGACACATGCTGGGAAGCAGAAGGCGACATCTAGTCAGTATGTGTATCTATACAAATAAACAAAAGAATAAGTGAATGGAGAGAGCAGGCTCACCTGTAGTATCTGGCAGCGGTCGGAGGAGCAGTCGATGTTCTCACAGGGCTGGTACATCCCCAGGGTGACGCAGTTCAGCAGGATCACCATCATGCTCACCCGCTCGAACCACGTGCTGCACCCACAGTTAAGGCCAACCGACACGACAGCTGATATGAAAAGCATTACATTTGGCATCGCTGCTAAGAGCATTGTGAAAGGAAGCATTAGTGTTACAGCTAGTGTCTGTGATTTTGATCTACTATATCAGTTTCAGGGAATTGATTGTTGTGGTCTATTAGCGGTCTGTTCTCTATGTGTGTGTGTGTGTGTTCTGAGAAACTTCAGCACACACATACACACACACACACACACACCATCACACACACCAACACACACACACACACAAACAGTCCTGGCTCTCTTGGAAACAAACAAATGCCGTTTGTAAGCTCGGAGGACCCAACTTTAAAAATCCCGACCTCGGAAAAAAGAGTGTTTATGAGATCAGCTCGGAAAACAAATACAGGAAATGCTTAAATAAGTTATTAAAACTCCAAACTATGGTTTAGCAAGTGAAACATGTCTCGGGAGTGTTTCTATCTGTAGTGTTAATTTAGTGATAAATTACGTTGCCTATTTGTAACGAGAGTGAAATTCGCCTCTTGTGTTGTTGCGTGGTTGGAGAATATGATAGTGACGTTGGAGAATATGATAGTAGTCAAGTTGGATACCTTGGGGCACAAGAGTTCCCATTTAAGAAGATTTTGACTTATTTTAAGTCAAATAATCTTACAAGAAAGCTCAAAGTAAGTATCTTTATACTAAAAACAATACTAACTAGATTTTTATCTTAATATAAGATTATAACACTTGGTAAGATATCATTTTTTGCAGTGATCGGAGGTCAGAATTTCCGAATATCCAATGTGGCATGAAGGCCCTATCAGTCCGAGCTGTAAATGATTCCAGTCCATCAACATGTTGCTCAAGGGGCATGGAGGAAACACATGGAATTTGATTGGTTGAGCTCACATATCTACAACCTTCTACCATAATCATGGACTGGGCCTTCAATATACATAAAGTATGATATGTGTGTGTGTGTGTCTGTGTGTGTGTGGGTGTGTGTATGTGTGTGATACATCAGATCATTTCATGTGTGTACACATTAATATACATCAAGAAAACTACAGTAGGCTATATACACTTCATGGTTAAATTTAAGAGAAGATTTTCACAGAGGAAAGGAGAGAAATATGACTGTCGCAAAAAAAAAAAACCTCAGAGCACAGGCTGAAAATTCTCTTACGATTTTCATGCTTTCACTCAAAGGACAATTCAGGGAGAAATGTAATTTCCTTTTTCATCCCCTGCCTTCATGTTTAAGCAGACATGAGAAGAAGAAATAAAGTGAGATATTAGAAGAAGAAGAAATAAAGAGAACAGATATTAGGAGAGATTGAGAGAGAGAGAGATGGAGAGAGAGAGAGAGATGGAGGGAGGGAATGAGGGAGGGGGGAGGGAAAGATCCATCCACACTCTCAAGTGTGACATAAGACATGAAAGCACGTTTGAGGGTGGCCACCACGGCTATCGTTGCAGCTGAGCGGTGGCACATAAGGAGGAATTTAACAGCCCACGAGGCAGAATCATTCTCAGCAGATTATTCTAGAACTCTCTAATGTGTGTTCCTGCTGCGGAACTGCAACCACGCCTCGCAGTGGGCTGCAGGGAAGATAAAAAACATTTGACTGAAATGGAATCGCGCCACTCCGAATAATTTCTGGACATTGCCTTCTTAAAGATCACTTATGCTGGCCCACTCAAAAACAACCTAAGGGACTTAGAAGACGTTCCACCGAGCGAGACTGTTTGGCTCTCCCTCTGTGTATTATTCAGAGCTAGACACAGCATGCATGTCCACAGAAAACACGTTAGCACAAATAAACTAATCCTTGGCAAACTGCACAAGTGAAGGAGAACTATTTTTTATCTCCACACCATACCTCTCTTCAAACCACACTAGCGAATACTCAACTCTCCGTCTCCATTTCGGCGGAGCCACTGCAGTCAGTGTGTCTGTAGGTCACTACGTGTCGTGTTATGTAATGGACACAAGACAGATTATCACTGAATGCCACTGAGTGACCAGAGCAAAGGGCAGAAGTGTTAGCAAGACAGGGGTCAGGGGATCAATATCCAGACCGCTTTACTGCGGGGCACATAGAACAGCATGTGCTGAATGTATAAAAGTGAAGACAGGGTTCTAAGTGCTAGCACCCAGGGCGAGTGAAAACAGGGTTCTTAGTGCTAGCACCCAGGGCAAGTGAATACAGGGTTCTAAGTGCTAGCACCCAGGGTAAGTAAAAACAGGGTTCTAAGTGCTAGCACCCAGGGCAAGTGAATACAGGGTTCTAAGTGCTAGCACCCAGGGTGACTGAAAACAGGGTTCTAAGTGCTAGCACCCAGGATGAGTGTCGTAAAAAAAAATGTCACCCATCCACCACCACATCACAATCTGGCTCATTTTACAAATCTCTGTAGAACTCACATATGGTAAGCACACGCCAGATATGCTGGTGATTTCTTTTATTATTTTATTTTTTGATGCCATCACTCTCTTCTAAAGACTTTGACACCCAGAGGCAAGAGCAATCATGTGAAAACATCCACCCTCCAAGTTCCATTTCCCTCCCTGACACAATCCATTCAGCACTGTGACAGACCTACAGTAGGTAATATTCAATCCCAAGAGACAGGCAGAAAGACAGGAGCAGCAGTCACACATCATTTACTTCAAAGTAATGTTTACATTGAGACACTGTTATATCATCAGTATGTTCACATGCATATGGTACATATTGAAAACATACACGTACTGTTCAAAATTAAAATAGTATGGAAGAATGTTTGCAACATACAGGTAATAGATGAATAGAAAAGAGCAGTGATAAAATGTATAACTCTATAATGTATAATGATCACTAGCCTACAACAGAAGTATGCACCAAGCTGCTGTATAAGTGTAAGTATATATACTCTTTTGATCCCGTGAGGGAAATTTGGCATTGAATTAGTGAATTAGTGAAACACACTCAGTACACAGTGAGGTGAAGCACACACTAATCCCGGCGCAGTGAGCTGCCTGCTACAACAGCAGCGCTCGGGGAGCAGTGAGGGATTAGGTGCCTTGCTCAAGGGCACCTCAGCCGTTCCTACTGGTCAGGGTTCGAACCGGCAACCCTCCGGTTACAAGTCCGAAGCGCTAACCAGTAGGCCACGGCTGCTGTTCAACACACGGCACTCAGTGGAGGTGGTTTTACTGAGGGAAGGTTTACATCTACTGCAGTCAGTAGCTTCAGAAGTCTCCCCCTACTGTATGTAGAAGCAGAACACCAAATAATGTCTACTGAGCTACCCATACATGGGCATCCTGCTCAGGCTCCTCCTCAGTCAAGATGATACACAGGAGAAAGGGCACTGTCCCCTTCTGCCACAATTAGATACAGGACCCACTGGTCATACCCTCCCATGTCCTCCATACATCCTCATCATTCAGTCTCCAACATACTGCATTCCTGGAATAACTATATAGGCATGAAAAGAAATGAGAGAGAGGAGAGATGAAGCTTTCAGCATATAATTACATTCAGATCTGCCTACGAGTTCATTCTATTAACATCACTGGTACCCGGCGGAAGACAGAGACCAAGTCTAAACTCATTGATGAGATTAGCTACCGGCCCAAAGGGATGAGAGTGGAACAGCATGATTAGCATGATTAGCAAGCTTAGCTTTGGGCTAATGCTGTATTGAATGATTGCGACTGTATTCTGGTCTGATTCAGAAGTATCCCTCTCACAGCAGAAATGAAACTGCTAAGCTAAGGGCCGGGACAACTGTGGCTAGTGATTGTGCGAACTCAACAAAAAAGAAAAAAATAGGAAGCTTTTTGAAAAATGAGTCCATTAGTGAAATCACTATTGAGAGATCTGGTGCCTTTTGCACTCTTCTGTCCTCTCTCTCCCTTTCTCCCTCTCTCTCGCACTAACCACCATTCTGTAACTTTAACAAAGTGGAGCTAACATTACGCCAAACCCTGTGATCTTGACCAGCCTATTTCCATATCTATTTCCACCACCCCTAAATGGAAAAAAACCCCAAATGTATTTGTATAAATCTTCCTCAGCTTTCAACAGCCACGCTCGCCGACCGTAATGTACCCAGGGATATTGGAGGCCAATTGAGTGGCCAAGCAATGGATCACTGGTACCCGTGCTCAAATGCCTTGTTTTAATCTATTCTCAGTTGAGTTAAAGCCAGCGGCTCGAGCTGCACTTCGCCAATTTAATTCGGCCCCAGGACAGGCCTCATTTGAAAAGGGTGAGAGAAGAAAACAAAATGGCATCCACAAAATGGCACACTCTATGGAAAAACTATTTACAGTATTTTCTGTTTTACCGCAGAGAGAACTGTCAGCAGGCTAAACGCTATACTCATTAGATAAACAGATATAAATCTCTGTTGACACTGGAGTTGATCCCAGTCACTTTTGAAGCCCACCTGTATTACTGGGCGCCGTTCCAGTTATGAATTGTGATGGATTTATTGTAAACCCCTTGATTTTGGCACCGGGTGTTATTTTTCTCCAGGGCTCAAACACTGTGGCCAAAATTGAGGTTGAAGGTTGAAGGACACGATGATGAAAGGAAGGAAGAAGGAAGGAGGAGAAGGAAGAAGGGCAGAGAAGAGAGAGAGAGAGAGAGAGAGAGAGAAAGAGAGATAGAGACACTATAGTCTCTCAATCCAAGCCACTTTCATTTTCTTCTAGCCGTGCAGACAAGTGACAGCTCTTGCTGCGGGTCCGTTTGCTCATTTACGGGGAGCCAGGGGCGAACACGGATATTTAATTAGCGAACGCCAGCGGCCCAATGACGAGGGATTGCTCCCGGAGAGGTTCTCTAACTCCGTCTCTGGAAATACGGGCACGCCGCCGCACACGGACCGCCCAGAGGCAGAGACGGCGCTGTAGCCGGGAGAGAACACGCAGAGGTCAGCCAATCAGAGGAGACTCGTCCACTGACAGCTGCCCGTTCACGGCTGCTGTTGTTTCAGGTGGCCAACCTCCTGCTGGCTATCCAGTAATTATGTGTCTGAAAACAAAACATGTCAAGGCCTAGTTAACAGAAGCTGTTCCATAATTGTCCATAGGTTGGGAAAAAGACATTCTTTCACACAAGCTTACGTCACAGACCACTTGGAGGTATATCAGAGTTTTGGTTGATTTGACCATCAGTTAACTTCAAAACAGATCTCAATGGCGATGCAGGATTTGTTTGCATCTTCAGCAAACATGGCGTACCTGGTGACCACCCACAAATATAGTCAAATATCCACAAATGCCCGTATGTTAGTGTGAAGGAATAAAACATGAGGAGAAGAATAACAGGAGAAGTAACGAGTAATGGAAAACGAGTTCCATCATCATGGAACCCCGTACAGAAGAATCTCCCTAACAACAGAGACCTGAAGTCTACAGCCACTTAAGAAACTGCTTTCAGGAACCCGGCTCAACATCCTGTCCAGAGTGAATCCATAACCTTTGGTGTTCTTTCACAGTCACACAGAGTCAAGTCGGTGGTTTCCACAGAGAGACAGCGCTTGCCCTCTGATCTCCATGGCAACAGCCGGTCTATTAAATAATGGCTAATTCGGCGGGTGACTGGAGCGCCTGGTGCCGACTGTGGGGCCGGAGAGCCTCTGATGGCCGTCCAACTTCATTAGCTCTCTACAGTCCGGGTCCAAACTAGCTCTTGGAGCGCATACTGCCCCCGACCCCCTGTCTGTTTATGCAACGGCAGATTGGAAAAGACAACCATGACGCACACTACCAGAGTTATACAATCTATACGTTATACTAACTGTTTAGCATGTTGTGTTTGACTGTGGGCAGAAAGATACTGTAGGAATAAATAACCCTGCATACAGTTTCCCCGTATACTGTTTTTTTTTTTTTATCCTGTAGCTCTGTAGAAGATGTACTGAAAATATACTGACACATTGGCAGGCCCAACCAAACACAGACACAATGAAAAGGTGTTTTTGATGCAGGTTTATACTTTTAATGTGTATTTGTAGACCATTTGGATTGTACAATATTAACAACAATAGACAATTTAAAAATAGTCTGGATTCACTCGAGCGCTAAATTCTTAAGAAGAGCTTAGTTTATTGGCATCCTCATAAAAAGGTGCTTAAAGTAAAAATCGACATGCAAATAGGGCTTGAGTACTCCGAAAGCGTCAAGTCAGTGTGGGACTCTAATCCTGCCCTGAACTATAGTGCTTGTGTCAGCGCAAGCCGAGACCCTTTCCTTCGTCTTATCCACTAATAGTCCATTACCTTCGTCTATTGAACCAACACTCTCAGAAAATAAAACCGCAGGCAAGCGGAAAAAAAAAATCACTTGCCTCCGGAATTTTCCATTCCACTGACCCAAAACAATAAAAGTGTCAGAGACTGCCTCTCACGGTGCCATCAAGGAAAGGAGTGAACAACAACTTGACTGTGTGGGGCTGCATCAGAACCCATCTTTTTACACTCTCTCTCTCTCTCTCTCTCTCTCCAGCAGATGGTGTTGGGACGCCAGTGGAACCGGTCCGCACTGAGCTCCCCCAGACCCAGAAGGCTGGAGGGAGACAAATGGCTGCCTAACGCCCGCTGACAGCCTCTCCCAGACCAGACCCCCACAAGCTGGGGCCAGGGGAGCACTGGGGCACTGGGAGTGGTGCAGGAGTACGCCGCCAACACCACCAGAGCTGGATAAGGAATGAACCAGAAGAGTGGCTGCTTGGGTCAGCTACCGGCCAAATGAAAACCAATGACTTGCCACTGGCCGCTAGAAGCCTAAATTGCGCTATTTGGACTCATTTTAAAACTACTCAACCCTGCCATCCATGTTGGATCGAGCGTAGCGTAACAAGCTTACACTCAAAGTTCAGTGGAAACTGGGAGTGGTTGGTTGATGCTGGAGAAGTGGCATGGAATTCTCAAGTTGATCAGGAGCTCACGCCATAATATACTGCTTGGGGGAGGTCAATCCACACGACCGCTCCTCCACCACGTTACCATGCTGTGGTTCGAGTTCAAGGTCAACTTGAGTGGATGGCACTGTGGTGTGCCAAGTCAAAAGCGCAACAGAGAACAGTTAGCAGCCAAGCGGGGGTGGGTAATTGGTCCATTGGTGGTGCTGCTTAGAAATCAACAGCTGCCGAGATCTCCCCTACTAAGTGAGGGGCAGCGGTCAGCAATATCAAACTTCTCAGGCTCGGAACACAACAGTGTGCAAGAGTGTGAGTCACCTCCCCAGGCCGACAGTCTGGCTGAGCAGTGTCTTCGGCACCCGCAGCACAGTTCTCGGTGAAGGTCATCACCGCCAAGCTGTCTGGGGTCGGCCAGAGATAGCCCTGCCCAGACAGGGGGCCAGTGAGATGATCATTACTGATTCACAGGCCCTGCTGCTAACGCAGATTAGGCAATAGCTGCTGCAGCTGCTTTGGGAGACACTAGCGTGTGTGTGTGTGTGTGTGTGTGTGTGTGTGTGTGTGGCTGCTTTAGGATGTGACAGACCTGTTGAAAGGAGAACATTTTGCTTGATCACCAAGTCAGAGCAAGGAAGATCATGTCCAGGTTTTTTTTTTTTTTTTAAACCTGTGCAAACAATCACTAAAAACAAAAAGAATTCTTACAGCCAATTCAAAACCTATTCCTCTTACGAACAATTACTTATTTCCACTGACATTGACAATGTTCATAATATACTTCCAGTGAAAGAGCCAAAGAGTAAATAATGGTGCTGTTTGTAGATCTATTCTCTCATAAAGGTAAAATTCAATTTTTGAGCTGTAGGAACTTAGTGTACACATGAAAACAACGTTAGTTAGAGTGCACGTCTGGCAGAGTGTGCAGTTTGATGGAGAATGTGTGTCTCTAATCAAGCCTAATTAACAACCAACAGTGTACAAACTGTAAAGACACACACACACACACACACACACGCATCACACACACGCACACACACCACACACACGCACACACACACCTTCCGACTGCTGAGCAAAAGACTGCAAGGATTCCTCAAGACAGGATGAGCTCTGTTGCTGTGGCAACCATTTCAGGCTTTCATAGAGTGAAAAAATTAAGAAAAACAACAGTTTGTGGTATTGAGGTAAACAGTGGCTCAAATGTAAAAAAAGAGAGAACTAAACGATGACTGAATTTCTTTGGCTATATAAAAGGTAAAAAACTGTAAGAAAACCTTACGTTAAATATACTCTGTGTGTGTTTAGGAGAGAGAGTAAGTGTGTGTTTGAGAGAAAGTGAGTGAGAATGCAAGAGATATTGCACACTGAGTTTTGCAGTTAACTTTATGCTTGCTTTTCATCAGAAGTTCCTCTGACACCTCATTTGCCCTTTATCTGACAGTTCCTTTGTCTCAGAGCTAGCAGGTCCTCCGAGATTCTCAAGTCTCCATAGGGCTCTCCATTTAAACCAGCGGGGGATCTGTTTGTGTACATTCCCCAGGAACACTCTTTGAATGTCTACCTATCAGGGCTATCAGTCAAAACTAATTGGCACTACTTAAGACCTGAGCTATTTTCAAACTAGAAAAAAATAATAATGAAAGACTATGGGTTATAAACACAGCAATTAGCAACATGCTATCATATCAACAAGAGAAAATATTTAACCATTATTGTAAGTAACAATAGCCACCCACAGCTCACGCAGCTGTTGTGCTGCCACACTAGCGGCTAAAAACTTGACTTCCCCATCCCTACACCAGACCTCCACTCCTTCCCCCAGCAGGGCCTGTGTAATTACAGCTCCAGGAGGTGCTGCTAGCTGCTAAGTTCGACCATTTACGGCATGTACATTAGCTACTTAGCAGCTTAGCTAACGGGCTAATCCTGAAATCCTGGAGGGCTGAGGCCAGGCTGATAAGGAGGCTGACCTTGTGTATGAGAATTACAACCCAACCCAGCCCCTAAAAAAGTGAATATTCACTCACAAGTGAAGTGTGTGTTTACTGGGGGGGCAGAGAAAGTGAAGAGAGGGAGAGGGGAGAGAGATTTGAAGAGTGATAGCTAAAGTGCTGACAGCTAATATTGTTTCTTGGAGATAGCAACAGCAGTTTAAGCTGTTTGCTTGCCTTGCCACATCTATCTCTCGCCAGCTAAACAGTATATCTCTACTTCAGTCCTCAATTTTGTGTCCCATTGTGCATTCCAATATGCTCACGACCTGGAGTCAGCGAATACGTTGAGCTGTAAGGCAGCAAAAAGTAGCTGTGTCAGTGTGTACCAGTTTAGTCTCTCTATTACCATGCAGTGCACCCAAGGGCACAATATTATACAAATGGACAAACTGATGGACAGAAGAAGAGATGAATGAAAGAAGAGATGAAAGGTAAAAAAGGACAGATAGATGGACAGAAAGGTAGACACACGGACAAACAGATAGAATATTATACAATTTCAGAGGCTGGAAACAGCACCTCTTCATTTTCATTATAATTTGGGTTGATTACACAATACGTCTGTTCCCCGAGTTCTCCCCTGAATGAGATTTGTGTGAACCCTTTTAAATTGGACCTTTTGTTTAATCAGGGACTCCTGAGCCTTCAGTAATGTGGGAAGGCTTTTGAATGGGGCGCTGGTACTTTGACACTGGAAGCTTAGATCCCCCCACCCCGACCCCATCGCCACCGCCACCCCTCCATTTCAGTCGCCTGTCTCTTCTCTCAACCAATCATGATCAATCATGCCTCTCTTTTGTTCCTCCTCTGTCCATGGTGTGCGTGAAAGTCTATGAAGAGCACTGAGGACAAGATAAAAGAAACATTTGACCCACCGGCCACCACAGAGCATGAAAACACTCACTCCAAAACACACACAAATGAGTACGCACACACACAAATCAGTACGCACACATGCACACACGCACGCAGCACACACACACATGCATGCATGCACTCACGCACGTCTTATAGCATAACAGTAATTTCTTTGTAAATGTAATAATAAGTTGATTAAACAATCTCTCGACCTGTTTTCACTGGTGTTTAATGTATTCCATTAGTCTTATCTTATTTGTCACTAATACGTTTTGATCTCAATTGCAAAATCCACTAAGCAGTACTGAGACTGGAAAGGTGCCAGGTCCCCAGAATAGGTGCCAAAATACTGAAATGGACCCGCCCCAAAACAGCACTGGGCATTTGGTAGGTTCCTGATTCCAGTAGTGGGAATGCACAAAGGTTTGGAGTTCTCCCTTGTAGGAGTTCCTTCAATGGGAAAGGCCCAACAATGAGGTTGTTAAGAGTTACTATCAGGAATACACTCCCAACTCCATAGCCCTTCCTATTAGCTTTTCCTCACATGGCAACTGCTGCAGTGTTTCCCACAGAATTGGATTCAATTTGTGGCGGTAGCTGACTTGGACAACGGGGGTTTTGGCATCGTCTTGGTAGTGTATAGGTCTAATTGAGTGCCTGTCACTTGAGGGAACCCTTGCAAATTGCAATTGTAACACAGTTTAGGCTGCTGATGTGTGGATGCAATTCATAACGTTTTCTACATAGTTAAAATAAAGGTTCGTACTTCTCCTTGGGACAAGCACTTTTGAGTTTTGGAAAACACTTTTCCATTTACATTGGGATTTTGCAAACATTCAGTGTCAATAAAATGAGACTTTCAACGAAATTGACAAGCAGCTGTAAGCAGGCTAAGCATGCTAAATTCGGCATCCAAACAGTATTCTAACGTTAGCTTTGAGATACTGCTTGATTGCATAACTTAACTTAGTTTAGTCTCTTTAATGTAGCCTACTATGTTGTGATAAGATCTTAGCAGAGTTAACTTCAATGCAGCAGTTTTGAACAAATTTGCGCAGCATGGTCACGATGCTAAGCGGATTTAATAGAAATTTAGCCAGACGTCTTCTATGCAATGCTTCTATGTGGCAACAACAATCCTTCAACAATCATGAATATTTTGTTAAATGCACATGCAGAGGAGGGGCAGCGGGCTACGAGAGAGAGAGCACAGCTCAATGGCAATGCAAGGATTTGATCTTATATTTATACATTAAATTAAACATAGAATATTTATGTGTGGCGGCCGATTTTTATTTTGTGGCGCCCCGCCACAGATTAGTCAATGTATGGGAAACACCTTTGCGGTCGGGTCATCCAGCCTGGCGTACGCCTACAGAGCCACTCTATTCATCCTTTGTGGGCATTGGTTGAGGCTGTAGCAGGACTCCACAGGGGAAGGCTAATTAGGACAATCAAGGCTGACGTGGAGGCTCCACAGCAAGTCAATGCTGCGGCCCACAGGGATGGTCAGACAGAATGAGAGATCAGAAATAAATGACCTGATATCCTGAGAAAAAGAGAGAGAGAGAGAAAGAGAGAGGGTATGGAGTCTTAGCTGGTAGAATGAAAGGACCCAATAGATATAAGTGATTTAGTCACATCGACTGACAACTGTTCTGCATCAATGAACATCATTTTGGTATTGGGCAACCCTGTTGATAATAAGATGAGACATATTGCGCAAAAAAATGGGAATTTGTAATTCACATCTGTTTGCCTTGTGAGAATATCCTCCCTGACAGATACACTACATTTCTCTCTCTCTCTCTCTCTCTCTATTACATACACACACACACACAATATGTGACTAGGTTGCCAGGTTTGCTGTTCATCACTTGAGTCACATTCTTCTCCTCAGCTGCCATGTCCCATGATCCTCTCCTCAGGAGTAAAACAGTCCCGTGCCATATTGAATCAGACTGTATAAGCCCCCTGTGAGCACAAGAGGGGACCATTAGTTCTTCAGGTTTGAATATGCCATGTGTCTTTGTATGTTCTATTCGTTGATAACAGCTTTATGTGGAACTACTATGGAGATAGTACAGTATGTGCTCTCCACAATAATTACTCCCAACATTAAAATTGAGGATGGAGGATGAAATGCAAATCTACAGAAAAAGCACAAAACAACATGCAATTGTAGGGTGAAGACTGGAACCCTAAATCCTGGGGGTTTCTCACCCCTGGAGACCCTCAAAGAAATGTATCCAGATGCCAGACCACTATGGGCTGCTTTCATCTCAGTGAAGTCAAATCACATACTCGCAAGCCCTCCAGGCCAGCACTGCTTATCTACCTGTCAGACACCTTTGAGGCTGTGCTGCAGTATAACAAGCAGTAGGCTCTTTTCAGAGACCTGTGTGGCACCTAGCCAGAGGTACTAATGGACTCTATCAGTGGAAAGAAAAGAATCTGTGTCCCAAATGATAACGATAATAATAATAATAATAATAATAATAATAATAATAATAAATGAAAATCTTCTCGCAGTCCAAGCAAGCAATCGACTGGAAAACAAAGAGAATTTGCATGCTAATGTCCAAAAACACTTATCTCGATCATGGCAACTAACAGACCGTTATAAAATCCTGGTCACAGGAAATGACTTGGCACCTAATGTAAGGTAATGGTACCTCAGAGGTTTGAGAGGAAATGCCTTGGAAATGTGAGAGCTACACCACAGCATGCTGATAACACACACACACACACACACACACACACACACACACACACACTTGAATGCTTAGCCATTTCAGCCATGGCTGTGTAGGTTAATGGGATTAGGAGACTGCCATGCCTGTGTCGCCAGGTGGAATTATTAAACTGCTGTATGTATATGCACATTCAGACTAAGTTAGTGTGATTATTTTTAATCTTACATAGAGAACAAATAAAACATGATATGTATGTGTCTATGTCTACATCTACAAAATGCTTCCGTCCATATACTGTACTGTAATGTAATGTAATATAATGTAATGTATGATGGCCTCTGGATGTCCCTACACTGACTGGAGGGGTTTAGTACTGTGAGCCTGACCGTCACCACAGTCAGATTGGCCACTTGTGTCCATAATGGAAGTCTTGGTCTGGGGGGGGCAGAGTGGGGGCCTTGCAACTGCTGCCGGAGTGAACTGACAGGACGATTTACAGCTGACATGCTGAACCTGCTGTTTGAATGTCAGCTAATGCTTTGCTTTTCTAAACAGTACGTTTCAGCAGCGATAATAAAGGACTGTGGTTTCAGAGAAAGACATCGCAAGACAGGCTGAATGAGTGACTGAGTCATTGTGACGCCGCTAATGCGGTGTGTGTGTGTATGTGTGTGTGTGTGTGTGTGTGTGTGTGTGTGTGTGTGTGTGTGAATGACCGACGTTGTAAATACAGATTCCTGCACATCCTTCCGTTGGCATTCACAATGTAACATAATCTGTGCATAAAGTCTAAGCCATTTTCACCTTCTTTCCACTTGTAGTTAGAAATGAGAGACCAATATCAATCCAGGTGTGACACAAGGTGTGCACATGTGAATATGCTGTCTTTGACCATAGCATTTTCTAGCTAATACTACTGAGCAGTGTCGTCAAATGTACTTTGCAAGACTGAATTGACTTGAGACTGAATTGATCCAAAGCCGTTTCTTTGAGAAAGAGAGAGAGAGAAAAGAGAGAGAGAGAGAGAGAGCTGGATCTTGTGATTAAAAACTCCCCAGTTTTTTTTTATCAATATAGGACTTCAGTTACAACACTGGCCTGCATGCCTATAAGTCAAAACAACCATTTTTTATATGAATTATGATTAGTGTAGCACTGCTTTAAAAACATCTGCTAAATGACTTCATCTAAACGACTCAACACAAAGCATCAATTGTGTTTACCAAATTACATAATTTGTGTTTTGCCAGTATTTACTGTACTATAGACAATATGTGTTGCGGTTCAGCATTTAAATGATAGTGCAAAACATCTGTGCAACGAGCCTAACAAGCAGCATCATGAGGAGAGGAGATGGGAGGAAAATGGGGATGGAGAGATAGAATGGAAGGAGGGAAGGAAGAAAGAAAGAAAGAAAGAAAGAAAGAAAGAAAGAAAGAGGAGAGGATACAGAATCAACTCTCAGCCCTCCAGTGGAGACAGCCTTCACTGTAATAGGACTCCAATAAGAAGGAGCATCAGTGAGCAAACCGACACTAGCGTCAGTATCAGTAAACAACAGGCAGCATTGGAGGCAGCTGTGGGGAAAGTGCTGAGCCCAAATTAGGATGGATTTAGACAGGAAGAGACGGACGAGGCGAGGCCATCCACCCAGCGGGTGGCTAAATGCCAAAACCCAAAACCACCGCATCGCAAATGAGTACAGGCAAACAGAAACGGCAAACAGAAGCAAAACAGAGCTGTCCATCTCGGTCCGTTATTCAAACGTGCACAGTCATCGTCCACTATGGTCTCCGTTTCATATGACCTCTGTTTCATATGACTTCCGTTTCGTCGTTGACTCTAAACCATTATTATTATTGCCAACATAACAACTGTGCAACTATAAGGGACAGTCTTATCTCTGTGAGTCATACAGCCACCCAAACTGGACTGAAAACTAAAACCAATATTCAAGTGCATGCTATATAATAACTTTCAGTCCACACATACTTCTTTGAGTTAGCCTGCAGATCAAAAACCTGCAATGAAACAAGTGGCTGACTCACAAATTGTCTTTGCGGCAGTTAAAGAATATTCCAGACATTTTCCTATCCTCCACACATATTAGCACCCCTCCATGGGCAGTCTAGTCACGAGGTCACACAGTTCAGCAAAGCAATCAGCCCAACCAGCAGCATATTCTATCTTTGATAGCAGTCTTCAAAAAGCTAAACTCTCTCGCTTTCTCTCTTGTCTCTCTCTCTCACACACACACACACACACACACACACACCACAGGAAGCAGGCCCATACACAGGGACAGGCAAGGCTGAACGATTTCTCACATCCCCCTGCCCATGGGAGATGGGCATAATTAATAAGAAGGATGAGGAAAACGCAGACTGAAAACAGAGAGAAGAACAGAACACGAAAGAGCAGGGAGCAAAAAACATCTGAGTGGACATTAATGATGGGGACAGTGGGGACTAGGTCTGATACACACACACACACACACACACACACACACACACACACACTCACTCACTCACTCACTCACTCACTCACACACACACTCACACACTCGCACACATACGCGCACACACTCACTCACACACACACACACACACACACACACACACACACACACACACACACACACGCGCGCACACACTCACTCACACACACACACACGCACACACGCAAACACACACACACACTGAGACCTACCCACATCAGACCTACCCAACCCACATCAGTCGGTCGTGCCGAGTTAATTGGAAGGGAAGTAGCTCTCTTTGAAGTCCCACCATGGCTGCACTTTTAGCCTTGTGTTTCGAACCCTGTTCCAGCATCCAACTGCAGGACTCTAACTCACAGCACATATTATGTCTTCCACAGAAATACCCAGTAAAGAGTCTAAAGAGTGTAGAGAGTGCAGGAGAGGTCCAAAGAAATGAGATGAGAAATTACGCAACGTCCTCTTGGTTTGCCAGGAAGGGCAGGGACAGTGGGTTGCATAGAGACTGACCATCATCTCCTAAGTCCCCAGCTTTGACATCGTGGAAAGAATGGGAACTGGACCCTATCTGGACTATAATCCCTTCAAACAGACTGACAACTAAGGTCAACACGCGCACGCACGCACACACACACACACACACACATGTACACACACACACACACTCTCTATCCATGTGTATGTACATACAGCAAAGGATGCGCATCGATGCTCCCACCAAACGGGAAAAAAAAAACGAACACCGCTGGATTGGCCGTGTGGTCTAAATACGGCGCGAGTGGGAGCAGCCATGACCTAATGCCTATTGGCATCCACCGCTGAGTGGGAAGAACATCACATGGCGCTAGCGGTAGGAGGTGGTGGAGAGCTACCATCATCGCCGCTATCCCAAGCTGCTCAGCCCTGCAGGGAAGGGAATGGGCCGAGACGCATTAAAGGAGAAGAAAGAGGATTCAGAGCAGAGCTCTGCTCAGTAGGATAGAGTGTCACAACAGGATGCTGATATATACCCTATAGGCTATACCCTATATACCGTATATACCGTTACCAGGATCATGAAATGGCGGACGCACTTTACACACCTTGACTGCACACCTTGACTGTTTCAAGACAGCGCGCACACACACACACACACACACACACACACACACACAAGTTGGTGTGTTGATAAATGCCAAACCTTCACTGTTTCAAAACCTTACCCACACACAAGTTGGTATGATTGGATCCTTACTATATTCTGACACTTGACTGATAAGGCCGCAGCGTCTGAAAGGAAGAGAGAATAGTGGTTCCCCGTGTCACTCATCGATTAGGTCAAAACATGCAAATGTTGCCGCCTTGAGGACCTCATCAGAGAACTAAATGAGGGCAGCGGCCCAACTAAAATGGTCTCATTCATCATAAAGCAGTTAAGGTGTCAGGCGTCTGTGAGCAGGTACTGTAGGTTTTGCGGTACTTTTCCAGGCCTTGCTGCACTGTCCATCTGACTGTAGTCTCCATGAGGACTGGAGCACCGTATGAGGAGTTTGTCCAGAATCCAGTAGGAGGCATTTGTTTACCACAGAGCTTCTTCAGTCCTCGAGTCTAATTTGTTTGTTTACCATAGAGCTTCTTCAGTCCTCGAGTCTAATTTGTTTGTTTACCACAGAGCTTCTTCAGTCGTCGAGTCTAATTTGTTCGTTTACCATAGAGCTTCTTCAGGCCTCGAGTCTAATTTGTTCTGCTCTGGTTAGTGCTGTTGAGATACAGTAAGCACACTCAAGCATGACAAGGAGGACTGGACTTCTGGACTACACAACATTACAGAAATGGCCCTTCATTTAAACTTCAGGTTATTTCTAATAACGTGCTGAGCTTCACAGAGACACACATCTGTCACGCCGTACGGTGAGCCCCCTTCTTTCTCTTTTAAGGGTGTACATCAAAGGTCAGCACTAGGGTCAATATGAAAAGCTCAAAGGCAGCAGCAGGGGACAAATGGAGATGAAGACAACAGCTCTGCGAGATCAATGAAGCCGCTTTTTTCTTCTAGTCAGCTATTGATGTTATTGAAACATGAGGCAAGTGATTTGAATAAGAAAGGACACTAACTACCTCATGGTATGTTTGTCCTCGGCTCTGAAACTGCACTCATCTCTCATTGATCCAATCCAATCATTTATCTCAATGTTAATACATGCAGAAGGATCAAGCTCGCTTAACGTAGCAAAGCCCAAGGTCAGCACAGCATGCTATGCTTCTTCATGCTATGCTTCTGTCAAAATGACAAGGATGACGGCGTTCACCATTTCTTATTTACTTGAATATTGTTGACATAGACATAGAATTGAATATTGTTGACATAGTTTGAGTCAAATAGTGGTCCACTGAATTTGACTAATCTGGCAAACCGGGCTAAACCTACTAGTTTGCTGCAGCAGTAAGTGCTGCACTTTGTCTAAATGTATCTGTTTAATTCAAATCAGATATTTCTTAATAGTGTGGTGCAATTAAAAACACAGTCTGATTGTTCCATTGAGTAAACTCCCAGTGGTGGGTGAAGAGAGGGCCCTACACAGCGCGGGCTCATGCTCCCAGCTAATCCCCATTGTTTGAGTGAGAATCAGCCGCCTCACCTGCATAAGCCCCGAGTACACAACTCCTAGCGCCAGGCCAGATCACCCATTGATCCTTAAGAGAGACAGAGACAAACACACACACACACACAGGAAACGTACACACATGTCCACATATACACATTCACACACAGACAGGGGGAAGCAGGGAGATCAAAGACACATATGGATGTTAAAGGACCATATATATGGGGTATGATTAGGGGTACAGGGACAGGATGTTTGGTGCACACAGTGGCGGATGAGAGATCACTTACAGCCCTGATGCCATGGTTGTGTCCCTAGGGCTCAACTGGAAGAGCCACCAATATGGCGCTAACACCACCAACATCATGGATGCCATCACGGGAATCCAGGGTGCACACAGACACACGCACATGCACAGTACTTGTGATGATACTGAGGGAGCACAGACACAGCACTCGTGGAGAAATGTATCTGTGCTGCAACATGCTTTGGATAAACTTGCATATCAACAACTAGGAATATGAATTAGAAACTGCATAGTGCGACGCGAGGGAGGACAAAAAGCAGGTGTGGAAGCAGGAAGAAGAGCAATTGAGAGCGAGGGCCTCCATCTCTGCCTCAGCCTCCCTGCTCTGTGACCTCCTAGTTGTCCTGAGTCTGAGGGATGGTAGTCCCCACTGTGGATTATTGCAGTAGAAATGTAAGAAATTGCGCTGGAAAAGAGACCAGGGACAATGCAATTGTATTAGACTATTTCATGTGTCAGACAAATTGGCACGAGGGAGAGCCCGTATTAAGGGATGGCCTCACACTGGCTTAAGAGGAACCTTCTGAGTGTCCGTGTGTGTGTGTGTGTGTGTGTGCATGTGTGAGCGAGTGAGCGAGCGAGCGTGTGTGTGTGTGTGTGTGTGTGTGTGTGTGTGTAGCAAATGAAACCACTTTCCTCCACCACAACACTAAGAGACCAAGGTCATGGGCCATGGATTCTACACCAAACCTCTTGCACTCTAATGTCACATTGAGCATGATGGAGTAATATCTTATAGGCCTACAACCCGCACGGAATTACAGTTTTTCCTCGATTGCTTTGACCTGCTGGATAAACTGGGTCTTCATTAATACCTTCTTTGCACAGCATCTCTTGCAACTGTGCTCGCACGTTTTCATTGGGTTCACACATTTCTCACATCCTTTTGCAAAACAGTTAACACAGGTGTCATTCAAAGACCCCAAACTCGATTGGTTTCCCTGTGCTAAGCAAAAGGAAAACATCTATTCACATGTGATAGAGATTCCTTGCACAAGTATGAATCTCTGATACACCTGTGTGAAAATCATTTGCACAATTCTTCAAAAAAATCAGAAATCCTTCAGTGGAGTTTTGTTATATGTTTATATTTATATTTATCATTTCTGCTGTAAGTGCATGTTGTGTGTGATGCCTATATGCTACTGAGACCTTGAATTTCCCCTTGGGGATCAATAAAGTATCTATCTATCTAAAAATCATTGTCCATAAGAGATACCATGTTTGTTCTGTGCTGCTATTTGCAAGTATGGATCTAAGGCACATTTAGACAAACTACTGTACTGCCTATTTGGTGAAGAAAAACAGCACAAAAGGTGTTTACAGCAGGTCTATTGCAATGAGTTGCAGTTGAAGTTGTATTTTCCAATACATTTGGTCTTTTCACAGTTTTTCTGATACCAGAAAAATGAGAAAGAAACGTCACAGACATAGCAAAAATGAAGGCTGAAACTCGTAATTTTGAGAACTATGCTTTGCATGTTGTTGTCCAGTGTGTAATGATTGAAATTTTTGCGAATTTAATTTCTTTACTAACAGCAAAATGTCCCTAATCCTTCATGCATGCCTTCATGCAAAGAAAAACAGCCTCATTAAAATCTGACCCTGAAATAAAGTTTGCCATCTGCAATGGTGAGGAGAATAATATGTCTTTCTAGCAAACTTCTCGCTGCTTTATTCTATTTACTGAATCACGTTGTGTTTAAATGTTGAAATTTTTCATTTATGAAATATCTTGCGACACAACGTTTTCCTCAACTTTGACTAGCAAAGGTCTCTGTTAGCCTCTGGTTTGAAGAGCTTCGAGTAATTAACTTTTTATATATAAAGGCTCTATAATCAGTAGGGAACTTTTTACATATAAAGGCTATATAATCAGTCAGGGAGTGATAGTGCATCATAACATAACTCAAGTTAATAAACATAAAGAGATCTGGTGCTAGTTATCTACAGTAGCTCTAACAAGCTGCTCTAACGAGTGCCACAGGGTTTAGATGAACTGTATAGTGGTCAGACTGGGGGATGCTGTGGTCATCTTGGGAGCACTCCGACCAGGCCCAGTGCTCCACCTCAGGAGTCGTCTCCTCTACTCTACTACACCAGAGCTCTTCCTCTGCTCTGATGATGGATGCTGGGAACTGGCTGCTGTGACACAGATGAGGCAAATGGATAATGATCACTCGCTAGCCTGATTCTCTTTTCTCTGGGGCCCTAGCGGAGGGGGGATTGTGTGTTTGTGTGAGGGGGGGGGGG
>NC_055965.1:8811629-8909129 GCF_018492685.1 Alosa sapidissima
TGTGGTGCAATGAAGATCACATCTCAAGCAGCCTTTCAGCTGGGTGTTCCTTTGTGTGTTCTTTTTGCGTGTTCCTTTGTGTGCTTTCATGTGCAGTAACCACAGAGAGAATGCAGGAGAGTGCTCCTGAAAACCTCAGGTGTGCAATCAGCAGAGGTGTCTGTGTGTGTGTGTGTGTGTGTGTGTGTGTGTGTGTGTCTTTGCAAATAGATGGAAAACTATTTTGCACTTCCAGTGAAATCTGATTTCATTTGGTTTGAGGTCATGATAGAGGGCAGCATGAAAGAGGAGGGAGTCATGGCCACACACACACACACACACACACACACACACACAAGCTGAGACTAAAGGATAAGGCTAAGGAATGAAAATGAGAAAATTATTTTCAAAGGACCCATCTTTCACCATCTTCCAAGCTGCCCCCCCTTGTCTGTCAGTCTGGCAGTCTATCCATCTGTCTATATGTCACATTGTTGTCTAATGTCAAGAATAGAGACGTAAGAGTGGTAGGAGATGAGAGAACAACTGAGAGAAGCCAACACACCCCTAAGCGCTGAACATACTACTATAGATGAACTGCCCATCTGAGATGGACAAGCACACACAAAACCTGTGTTGTCACGTGCATGTGCATACTACACACACACAAACACACACACAGGCAAATTAACTCTCTCTCTCTCTTTTTCTTTCTCTCTCTCTCTCTCTCACACCCACACCCACACACACACACACACACTCGGGCTTCACAAACGCATCAATTATAAACCCACCTGCATTGTTGTAAGTTAATCAATCTGTCATGCTGGCGAGGAGAGCTTATTAAAGCACGGCGTCTCCATTATTAAGTTTGCCTGGCTTAATAAACACCGGGCGCGTACGGCACGAAACCCACAGACCCCTCCAGCTGCACACGCACCGCAACGCAACGCACCGAGTCGGAGACAGAGGGAGAGGAGAGCCTGCTCGTATTTTCATTACGGAGAGGGTCTCTGCCTTCTGTCTGTCTTTAGAAAAAGCCATTAACAGCCGAGGTAGTTCTCCGCAGTGCGCCAGGAGTTTGTGTGTGTGAACGTGTTTGAAGGAGGAACTGAGGGAGTGAGTGCTGTTTGTTTTGTTTTGCGCAGGTTTTGGTGAGGTGGGTGAATGTGATGTGTATTTGTGTGCTTAGCGTGATGCATGTGTATGTTTCTGGATTCAGAGCCAGTGAATGTATGTTGGCATTAGGGAGCAAGGTTTGAAAGGTATCTGAGTCTGTGTGTATATATGTGTGTGTGTGTGTGTGTGTGTGTGTATGTATGTGTATGTGTGTGCATATGTATATATGTGTGTGTGTGTGTTTGAGAGAGAGAGAGAGGGGGGGGTGTACCTGTTGTTTTTAATATTGCTATGCCCCAGTGTCCCTCAGGAGCAGAGCGCCTCTCCAGACGCGTTGCATGTCCCACCCCACCCCCCCACTGACTTGTCACTTCCCATGTGGATTTCAAAATGAATAAAAGAGAGCGCCTCAGCACCTTCCTTCCCAAACGGCCCCTAGTAGCTGGGGGGGGTTCTTGCTGCTGTGAGTCAAGCCCATGCCCGAATGGCCACAGTCAGTGGTCGGCTGCGGACGAGTTCACACATGCCAAATGTGATGCCCTCATAATTCACCATATGACAAAGGACTGGAGCTTAAAGGTATAATTCATCCAAATATGCTAATGCTATGCTAATATGCTAATGCCAGCGTTATCTGCTCAAGCTTATGGCCGAAGTCAGCCGTGCTGGTGGCGCCCGTGGTGAGCGGAGATGGGCGAGGCAGGCGAGTGTGTCAGCTGCACAACGCCCGGTACAGTGTGGATGAGCACGGTAGCATAGAGAACAGCACACAGCATAAAGCATAACGCATAAAGAGACACAATGCTCTCAGTCACCCTTTATGTTCCACAAAAACTATTACTCACTGCATAGTGTGTGTGTGTGTGTGTGTGTGTGTGTGTGCGGGTAAATCCCTTTAAACCCAAATGGCAAACTACCACTGCTTATTTCTATACATCACATACAATGAGTTCTGCACATGCCCCTGGCTCTGTGGAAGTGGCTACAGTTTGAAATGCCAACCCGCATGTAAACTCAGGGACTGCATCACTGTCAGCCTCTGCTTGACCAGACAGTCAGACACAATTGCAAACAGCACCCAAAGACAAACATTTGGGTGTGAAACAACTCACTTAAAGCTGCAGTTAGTGATTCCACTGCAGTTATTTTTGTTTATTTTTTTTATTTTGTCAGATTCATACACTATTCCAGCCAATCAGCACAGCACTTTGTTTTAGGAGTATAGAGTGGAAGGATTTAATTTCAAACATCAACAACATCTTATCAGATTTGAGGGCTGTACCATCATGTTTGTCCTGTCTAGAGGATATTGAGCCAAGTTTCCCCTTCTTTTAATTCACTGATACTATGTTTGACTTTGATGATTCTGGTAACCGTTTTAATTATTTATGTAATACTTCATCTGAGGTCAGATTTTCAAAAAAAGAATTAAAAAACAGCAGTTACATGAAAAGAGGAGGAAGATAAGAGGAAGATGAAGAGGGGTGGACTGTTTACCAGTTACACAGCACCTTTCAACTGAAACTCTAGTCTATTGGTCTGACATTGAGGAAGAGAGAAAAACATGACGTAGTGGCCATGGCCTCATTAGAAATGTTTACTGGGCTGCCGCTGCCAGCATCGTAAGGGCGTCTTTGGGGAGCACCTCTGAAGAAAGGGCGGGCGGGGGGGGGGTCGAAACGTGCATCTCATTTCAACTCCTCTAATCGCCGTGGTTTGAGAGTGAGGTAGTCTAGAAGCTTCCGAATGGTAATTTTGGGGCCCGAGTGATTTATACTCAATCACCAGACGGACCCGGTTTTATTTTCTGCCCGTTCTCTCTCTTTCTCTCTTTCTTTCTCTTTCTCTCTCTCTCTCTCTCTCTCTCTCTCTCTCGTTCTCTCTCTCTCTCTCCTTTTTTACCCTCCTGCTCTGCTATTCTAGTCTCTGTTATCCTCTTCAATATATTCATAGATTACAAATGAGACGCCTGTGATCCTTCCATCACCATAATGGAGCTCGACTGGCAAGGCTGAGGGAAAAGGTTAAAACCACTCGCTTACTCACAAGGAGGAGTCGCTGGCATTTAGACGTGACGCTCACGCTGGGGAAGCGATCTGCTCAAAGACAGAGGTATGAAGGGAGAGACCGAGAGAGAGAGCGAGAAAAGAGTTTCAAAAAAGTTCTATGGGAAATGTTATGGGGGGAAAAGATGTAGAGAGTGAGAGGGTGATAACAGAGATGGGAATATACAGGATTCAGTGTTGTTCAGACAGATGTGAGGAATGCAGACTGAGAAAGCCAGAAAGATGATTGTGTGTGTGTGTGTGTGTGTGTTTGATAGAGAGAATGGGAGAGTGTGTGTGTGTGTGTGTGTGTGTGAGAGAGAGAGAAAGAGTGGTAGAGAGAGAATGAAAGTGTGTGTGTGTGTGTGTGTGTGTGTGTGTGTGTGTGTGTGTGATAAGAGAATGAGAGGGGGAGAGAAAGGAAAGGGCTTTGGAAGTCATTAGCGTCTAGTGAACTATGACTGGTAATCTGTCTGGAATCACTTTGGCTCTCTCCGCAGCACAATGGCAGCCAGAGAGAACCAGGTCACAAGTGGAGGAGGAGAAGAAGAGAGGAGAATGAACACTAATCAACAGTGATGAGGAGACAGTGGGGGGATTGGAGCAGCTGGCGAGAAAAAGAGTGGAAGGAAAGGAAAAGAGAAAGAGAGAGAGAGAGAGAGAGAGAGAGAGAGATGAGGCACCGTAAAGACCCTCTACTCAGAACAGCTGAGGCGGTGGAGAGAAAGTAATAATAATAATAATAATAATAATAATAATAATATCTGAGGTTGATTAGCGTTACATGTCTGGATTCCTGCCATTGTCAAACTGATGGCAGGATTTCATGTGAAAAAGCCAGGTTAATCTGAGCATCTGTAGACGGTCTAAAGGGGACAGACCATGTAAAGGGTGACCGCGCAGTTTAATGTGAGTCTGCCTGACAAAAATGTATGTTTTAAAAATGTTTCATTTCAGAGAATGTAGGTAATATTTAGTCATTGAAGATTTATTTTGTACACCTGCAAACCACCCGCAATTAAGCAGAATGTTATCTTGTTTTACTTGGTCTGCCCACCCACTGTCTGTGAATATAACCAAAATCAGTGCATCTCTATCATAGATATCTTTCAGCTTCTGACAATTGTGACAGATCCAGTGACACAAAACCACATGATTGCTAACCTATGCTATTACCGGCGCGGCACCTTAACTGGTCCTGGGTCAGTGATTCCGTGTCACAGATGCACTGCACCAACAGAAGGTCCAGGCCACAGTTCGAATGGCAGCGATAATTAACACTGCAGGAGCCAAAGGTCTGGAATTAAATTTTCTCCAATACTGTGTTGCCCATGCCATAAATTAATCGCATTGCCTATGCCTCACAAGGGAGGGATTTATGCCAAGGCCAGTAATAAGATAATCAGGATTTGACTGAGTGCACTCCCAGAGCACAATAGATTGCGTCCACTGATCAATCAAAATGACTGATTGATCCGGGCAGGGGCCCGCAGTGGCAGAGAGGAGGGGGCAATCGATGGGTGTCCTTTGCAATTTTGATGAGTGACAATGTAATGAATACAATTTTCATTGCGTTAAGTGTCGCCACAAGGTTGCGTGAACACTCATGCAAACCTACATGCATAAAAACAGACCATGAACAGGCACACATCCAAATCCACACAAATCCACACACACACACACACACACACACACATCTTCACACACACAGAATAGCATGCAAAATGATTACAATGCTTTCAGGTAGCCTGTTGTGCCCAAATGGTGGGCCACAGTAAACTCTCTCTAGTGAGCTAATCTGCGTGGCAGTAAACTGTCTCTAGTGAGCTAATCTGCGTGGCAGTAATCTCTCTCTAGTGAGCTAATCTGCGTGGCAGACCCCAATGGGTGCTTCTGGAGGTGACTTTTTAATCAGAACATAATGAAGCCTCTCTAGGCACGGGAGTGGCATCTGTACCCCAACACAGGGGAGGAGGAAACCCACACACAGGACCGTACGGGTCTCTCTGTCTGTCTCTCTCGCTCTCTCTCCCCCTCCCTCTCCAGCCTCCTGATTAAAGTGTGATCTTACAGTAAATCCAGGTGCACTGTACTGTACCTGCAGAATAAGGGGGATTTCTGATTGTCTGCCTTTGTTGCCACCTGATGCCATCATCAGGGGCGCCTGCAGAAATTCATGTTATGGCCTAGGCTACTAACAACAGCCTATATTTACAACATCCACGCCTAACAACAACCTATAATTTGGACAACTTTATACCGCCCTATAAAAGCTAAAGTTGGTCTACCTTTAGCTTTGTTTTAGTTTACCGTTGTGTGTGGTTTTAAACAGTGTGTGAGCTTTAACATCAGTAGCCTAAGCATTTAATTCATTCAGTAATCCAGTTGTAATGCTAACGTTTTGACAAGCACACCAATTTTGCCAACCTTGTCTTTGCCCATCTGAAATTACTCGCTAGCTTTGCTGTCTCCATCCTTTCTGTTTTCGTTGTTAACAAAAACGTTTTATATCCATGATGGCCTTGACGTCTTTAGTGAATTAGCTTACCATTGTGTGCTGGTAATGCTGCGTGCGTGCGCTGTTATTCTTTCTCCAGTCCTGCTCAAACAAAAGGTGTGCAATCGCTTATAGTGTGATGAGGTGTTTACTTCACAAAAAAATAAAATGGCCTACTGTCATGCCGTTATGGAATAGCCTGCTGTGTAGAGTTTGGAAGTTATGGTAGGTCAACTTGATGTGAATTCCCACACAGGGGAAATTAGTTGTTGAATTCTTTCACACAAACATACGGGTATTTGTGGGCGTTTAAAGGCGTTTTTGGGAGGTAACCAGGTACGCCATGATTTTGGAGGTGCAAACAAAAGCTGCATTGCCATTGAGATCCCATTACATAGTAAGGAACCAAAAATCCGATTGTTTGCACCTCTAAATGGGCGGTGACATACGTATGTGAGGCGAATTTGTGTGAAAGAGTAGCCTATTGTACGCACAGTGCTATGGCTGTAGGCCTACACCTGCCTGAATGCCATCCACTTTCCCCCTTCCCCATTCAGATTGCAAACCCCTTCAGCTGCAACCATGACAGGTGACATTACAGTGCTGCACAAGAAGCTGTTCAATAAGTGAAGCATTGACACAATACACATTATCATACATTGATTTAGTAGTTTTTTTTCTGTAATCATATTGTTCTTTTATTTATAAATCATAAATAATAAAAAACAATATGCAAGCTCCCAGCTCTATCACTGGCTGGCATTCTAGGGATGCAGCTGTCTTCAGCCTTTCTGCAGTATCACTAACATTACAGAAAGATGTGAGTTCTCTCCGCCCCATCATGGTTTATCAGCAACAATAACTCAAACTCCAGGGACTCGTCTCTTCCCAGGATTCTAACCGATAACCGCGTGCAAGCAGTGATGCAGCTGCTTCTGCATGAGAATGGGACACAGAGCAGAGCTGGAAGGGCCTGTTGAATCACGGAGCTCAGAGACACAGTTTACTAACGCTGTACGGGTGGAGAGAGAGGGAGGGGGGGATAGAGAGAGGGAGGGGGGGATTGAGATAGAGAGGGAGAGAGAGATAGAACGGGGGAAGGATGAGAGGGAGGGGAGTGGTGGAGAGGAGACATTGGATCTGAAGGATGAGGCTGAGGTGAAGGCCTTTGACTTGCTGGCCTCACATGAAGTATGTTGACCTGTGTGCCACAGCACATGAAGACACAGACAGAGAGACACCACTCTCTGCACAAGCACTCTGCTCTCTCAAGGGACTGCCGTCACGCAACCTCTGCACTCTGAATGTGAAGATGAATACAGTATGCGCTGGCCCGATACACACACACTCACACACACACACACAGATGTACAATTTCTTCTTTATACAATTCCCTGTGGGGAAATACATTTTTTTTATTATTTTTGCAGAAAAGAAATGTAAGATGGCAAAGTTCGTGCAGACACACCGCTTCCACACACATTTCAACACACACTCAACAACACACACACACACACACACACATTATTCTCTCCCTTATTCCCGCGTTCCTGTGGGAGCTCCACTCTGATTTTCCCACTCTTTTTAGTCCTCCCTGAGAAAAAAAGAAAACATGTTTCTCCCTCTGGAGCTCGTTGAAGAACTTCCGGCCGCATCCGGGCCCACACTCGCCCCACACCCGCCCCACACCCTCCTCACCCTATTACACCGTCACTACATCATCCACAGGCGTACCGTGTTCCTGCAACACTTTTATTTTATGACACATATGACTTCATTAGTGTTACACAACGCCCTGCACCCCATCAAAGGAGTCACCCTGGGAAAAAAGGCTGTGAGCCACCCCTCCTAATGCATTATGGGAAATTGCCCCTTCTTCAGGTTGTTGACACACACACACACACACACACACACATACACGCACACACAAGCTAATGCCCATACATCACAGCATGCATACATGTACATACACACACAAACTCACACTCTCTCAACACACACAACCTATCGGCTAATGCACATAAGGCCATTTAATAGCTGTAGAACAAGTGACATGACTGCCAACCACAGATGGCCTTAAACTGTGACTTAGCCACCAGTGAGTCAACATACCTGCTGTCATGGAGCCCAGCTCACCCTCCAGTCAGACTAGCTTTCAGTCAGAGATAGGGAGGGGGACGTGCCATGGCGCCCGGTACGCAAACTGGCATATGGTTAGCCTCGAAACAGATGCCACCGAACAGAGCAACTGATAGAATCACATACTGGCACGGGCCGACGCTTGCCAAGACCACGCCAGACGGCGCCCTTTGCAGTGGGTTTCGAGCTAGAAGAAGAAAAAACATTACCCAACATGCCCGTCTCGCTCTCTGCTCGCTGGAACAAGTGGCACGCCAGTCAAGCTGGTGGGAGGCCGCTAACCGCTAACAGCTAAACTCTCAGGGCCTGTTTCCCAGACATGGATTAAACCTAGTCCTCCACTAAAAAAGAACTCCACTGAGAATCTCTACAGAAACAAAAAAGCTTTTAGTTTAGGACTAAACTTAATCCATGTATGAGAAACTGGGTCCTCACAGACAATAAATAACAGGCGTAGAGAGAATGGCTCCTTTCTCAATTCACAATTCTCAATACACACATGAAGTGAACATCAAGGAACATCAACCATGACTGTTTCAGTTTCACTGATGTAAAAACCACAAGATCTGAAGCTTAGCAGGGGAAGACCATACCATTGTACTCAAGCCAAGTCAGAAGTGGGTTTCGTATGGACTGTATCCATTGTGAGTGTGAAAAGGATATGGGCTGGAGACCATGCGGATGCACCAGCTGCGGGGGAACGTGGTCTGCTTGAGGCAGAAGAAGACCACAGGCGCCAGCTCGGGGTAAGGCACCACGAAACCACTCATGTCGCTGCTGGCCTCGTCGTCATCCTCGTCTTCCTCGTCCCTCCTCTCTTCTTCCACCTCCACCTCCTCCTCGTCTTCGTCCATCCCATGCCGTTCCGGCTCGAGGACCACTTCCTCTGCAGGCTCCGCCTCTTCCTGTGCTGGCCACGCCTCTGGCGGGACGGCCCTGTGGTCCTCCTCTGATGGGCACGAGGCCACGGCGGGACCCTCCTCCCCGGTAGTCATGGCTGCCAGGGAATCTGTGGAGCAAGGGACCAGACAGACGGGTTATTGACATTGAAATTGAATCAATCATTAGCATGTGTGTGTGTGTGTGTGTGTGTGTGAGTGAGGCGATGTGTGTGTATGTGTGTGTGTGTGGAGAGTGAGTGAGTGAGAGAGAAAGAGTGTGAGAGAGAGAGAGAGAGAAATGAATCCCAAAAGAGCTGCAAATTTAGGGGTAATTACTTAATATAAATTGCAATATGAAATTATTGGCAAAAGATTGCTCAGAAGATTTACTTACAAACATGCAAGCACAATCACCATGAAACCAATAACATAGCCTACAATTTGTCAAGGAGTTTTAACCATTGAACCACTATTGAAACAAAACCGCTGAACCAACAAAAGAGCTGAGACATAGGAAGAATAAAAAGTCTCACAATAAATTGCCTCATGCTCTGTTCATCTCAACACGCACGCACACACACACACACACTCGCTCTCACACACACACACACACGGACACATGTCCTTTCAGAGATGACAAATCACATGTCAGTTGCCACATTACTAATGACAGGCCATACATCAACACCCCCCTATCATCACAGCTCACTAAAAGGCGACGTGCCACTACAAAGCCGCCGGTTCAAGGCACAGGGGGCAAACGCTCCATCATTTAATCAGTTTAGGAGGATTATTATCAGGCCTAGAAAAATAAAGCCTGCTGCATGAATCAATAATATCATCTCGATAGATGGATAGATCGCACGGGTGGCTGGAGAAGCCACAGAGAGAGGCGGTGATTTTGGGAAAGAGTGTGAGTGTAGGATAGTATGGGCAGTATCCTCCTCCTCTTTCTTCTCTCTCTTTCGCTCACTCTCTCTGTGTGCTACCCTTCTTTTGTTCTCGGGCTTTTTGGGAGACTTGAAAGCTCTGAAAAGGCCCTGCTGCTGTGGTGGTGGTGCTTACCTAAAAATATTTATCTGAGCGAGGAGATATTGAACAGACCGGACTACAAACACACAGTAAGAAAAAGAAGAGGCATGATTTGGCTTACATAATCACACTCGCACACCGGCACACACACACACACACACACACACACACACACACACACACACACACACATACACACACAGAGAGAGAGAGAGAGAGAGAGAGACAACCAAAAACACTTATCTGTGTGAATAGTAGCAATGGCAAATCACACATCACACACATCACACAGATGCTTAGATCACTATGGTGACCTGCGTCCACCACATAGTCTGTTTGTCCATAGTTCAATTCACACTCTCACATATGGCAGCCAAATAAACACACACAAACACGCACACACACACAAACACACACACACACACACACAAACACAAACACAAACACAAACACACACACACACGCACAAGCCAACCCCACAGTGGGGTTCACGTGTGATTTATACGGTCCAGTTAAAGGCTGGACTGCGGTGTGGCCAGCCCCACATCTGTAAGTGGAACTCCAGCACAGCACAGGGTCATTAACGTCACGGCCTCAGGGCTAATGCCAACGCCAAGATGGGTTTAATGCCGAGCCAATGCCAACGCCAAGATGGGTTTAAAGCCTCTGGGTCGCCGCCGGTAACGAGGTAATGAAGATTAAAGCTGTAAACTACGGGGGCCTGTCAAGACCACAAAACACTCAGAGGGCTCATGAAAAAGTCCTGCTAGTGAAGTCACACACTGAGATCTGATTCATCTGAGACTGACTACAAACTGCCACTGCTACACTACACGCACACTGTTCCATTGCATTGCCTGTTAGCTATGACGCTAGCTACTGTGGCTGATTATCAGATGTTTAATCAGACATAATGGACACAACAATAATGGTTAGGGTCAATGTCCTCCCACACACAGACACAGACTACTCTAGACTGGACATTTGCACGGATTGTTTTTCCAAATTCATTTCTGAGTTCTTGCCTTACTGTGATGTAGATTAGCACTTATTGCTATGGAGACAAATAATTTCATTGGAGCCGAGAAGTTATTCATGAATTCACCAAATATAGAACAGAGTGCACTATTAAGGCCCAAATGGGTTATTTAACCTCCTCTTTGTGTTGCTGAGGAAATCATGAGGAGAATGTTCCCACAATGGTTGTGGTTTGAATCCTGATCCTGATGAAGTCTTGGATTGGGGATTCAAACTGTCCATCAATACACCATTACAGAGCTGATCAGGAATAGCCCAAATAGATTCACACGCACACATGGTTGCTATGGTAACCTGTACATTTGTCTGTGAGGACAACAGGACATGTAGTGGACATCAACAAAAATGTCACGAAAGTCGCGGTAACAATGTACCACTTTCACCTACACATTCATCATCCATAATCATTTCACACATTAATCAAAGTGAGCTCTGCCCCTGGGCCAACAACATGAACTTTATCAGTGAGCCCATTTATAGAGATGCTAGTTGTGCATTAGCTCTGGGGCCTGATAAGGTCATCCATGGCATTATCAGTTGACTGTGCTGGGCCTTATCCCAGCCTGCCGTCTTCAGTATAATACCATGATCGTTAGCCTGCTGGTCGCCTCATGTTATTGCCTGGACAGTGTTCGGCTGTGACTCGACTCCCTCCCACGGCGCCCTGTTTCTGTCTGTGGGAAAGGCTAATGCTAGCTCTAATTTGGCGGATAATGATCTGACACAGTAACTCATTGGTCTCGTGGTGCTTTAATGGGGCATGGACTGCCATGTACAAAAGTGCTGTGAATCAGGGCAACGGGAACACATATATAAATCAGGCAGAATGAGTGTCCTATACACACACACACACACACACACACACACACACACACACACACACACACACACACACACACACAGCACATGTCTCTTTCACCTTTCACACACACACACACAGACACATGCACAAACACACACATACACAAACACGCAAACACACTCACCACCACCCATGCATAGCAGACTGTCAAATTCAACTAAACTCTTGCTTCTTTTGGTTTCTCTCACCTTTCACACATACTTGCACACACACTTTCACACACACACACACACACACACACACACACACACACACACACACACACACACACACACACACACACACACACATTCACTCACTCACTTATTTACTCATTCTCTCTCTAAGAAACACATATTGCATGCGCAGCCTTAACCCACAAGAATAACAGGAGCCCCTATAGAGATCAGTAGGCAGCAGCAGCCGCAGGCCAATCCCCCCCCCCCCCCCCCCCCCCCCCCCCTGCATTCTAAGCACCTAGTTAAACCCAGCCCAGTGGATACAGCTGTTCTGACTCGGGGGCATGGGACTCTGCATCCCTCCTTTTCCTTCACTCAACCCCCCCCCCTTTTTTTTTTCCGTAGCAGCTATGAACATCGGGCATCACCACGACGACTTTCACTACGGGGCGACAACACAACAATCTATCGTGATGAATAGAGAAATTGATCAAGGTGAAAAACGTAAGTCTCAATCTGATTAAGACCATAATACATCACATCAAAAAGTTACAATTTGTTTTAGGTTTGTTTGTGCAACGTTTTGCTTCATCTGCAGTTACCTCATCTATAATCACCACAAGTCACTGTGTGTCATTAACATTCCATGGTCTCTTGCCACTAAATTGCTCCTAGTCTCCTTCTGTCTGAATGAGACACAAGAGAGAGATAAGGAGGAGTTACGAAAGTTATGGAATGCGAAAAAAAAAAAACATTTTCCCAATGTGTCTTCCTCAACGTTGATGTGGCTGTCCACGAGATGTTTTGGAGAGTCAATCACAAGGCCCTAGCGATGCATTATGCATGACCGCTTCACCAAGTGGTGGTGACTGAGAGCTCAAGGTTGCCCTCCCAGCAAGCCCCCTGGATCCCCACCGGCGCTGACAACCAATCGCATATCTTGAGGCGGCGCGTTCCCACACCGCCGTCTCGTTGTTTTGGGAGCGTCAGGGAGCCATCAATCAAATGAGTCTCAGCCCTCAGGTAACGATGAATATAGAGAAGAGTGAGAGGCAAATGGTCTCTCACCTTGGACTCAAAATTTGATTGAGTGTGTGTGTGTGTGTGTGTATGTGTGTGTGTAGTATCTCAGTATGTCTGTTGCTGTGTGTGTGTGAGTGTGTGTGTGTGTGTGTGTGTGTGTGTGTGTGTGTGTGTGTAGTATCTTCTGTTGCTGTGTGTGTGTGTGTGTGTGTGTGTGTGTGTGTGGTATCTCAGTATGTCTGTTGCTGTGTGTGTGTGTGTGTGTGTGTGTGTGTGTGTGTGTGTGTGTGTGTGTGTGAACAGGTGGGCAGGTGTGTGTGTGTCCAATGCCCAGATCCACGCATCAGAGGGCATTCATTTCTTATTCAGCGGACATACTGTCCAATCAATGCGCTATGAGCTGTTAAATGTCTCCTAAACAAAAGTGACGTTTTCATTAAAGACGCACATTAATCATGTGAGGCACGTGACTCGGGTGATTCCATTAACTCTGAATGTCGACGGGGGGGTTGGCACCCTCGCTAGTCACGCTGCGCGGGAGATCGCACCCCTCCTGCCAGGCGGGCGCCGGCGAGGTATATTCACTTAGCTGGAGGCGAAATCAGATTTGCTGGAATGCTGCCCATGACTTCAACCCAAGGAGCTTGGGAAGGACAGAGAGAGAGCAAGAAAGAAATGAGAGATGGAGAGAGAGAGATGGAAAGAAAGAAAGAAAGAAAGAAAGAAAGGGCAAGAGAGAGAGAGAGTGAGAGAGAGATATCATCTACAGTAGGTATATCCCCTCCTGCTACTATCCCTCTCTCACACATTCATCTGACACACTCTCTCCCCGCGGCTGTTTTCCCACCACCGGCAGCCGTTCTCTTCTTTCTCTCTCTCTCTCTCTTCTCTCTCTCTCTCTCTTCTCTCTCTCTCTCTCCCTCTCTCATCTATCCTCTTCCCCTCCCTCTCTCTCTCTCTCTCTCTCTCTCTCTCTCTCTCCCTCTCTCATCTATCCTCTTCCCCTCCCTCTCTCTCTCTCTCTCTCTCTCTCTCCCTCTCTCATCTATCCTCTTCCCCTCCCTCTTTCTCTCTCCTCCCTCGCTCTCTCCCCTCCCTGTGCTATCTACCCCTACTGTGCATGTGTGCATGTGCCTGGTGTGAGTGTGAACGTGTGTGTGTGTGTGTGTGTGTGTGTGTGTGTGTAGTATCTCGGTATGTTTGTTGCTGTGTGTGTGTGTGTGTGTGTGTGTGTGTCTGTGTGTGTGTGTGTAGTATCTTCTGTTGCTGTGTGTGTGTGTGTGTGTGTGTGTGTGTGTGTGTGTGTGTGTGTGTGTGTGTGTGTGTGTGTAGTATCTTCTGTTGCTGTGTGTGTGTGTGTGTGTGTGTGTGTGTGTGTGTGTGGTATCTCAGTATGTCTGTTGCTGTGTGTGTGTGTGTGTGTGTGTAGTATCTCAGTATGTCTGATGTCTGTTGCTGTGTGTGTGTGTGTGTGTGTGTGTGTAGTATCTCAGTATGTCTGATGTCTGTTGCTGTGTGTGTGTGTGTGTGTTTGTGTGTGTGTAGTATCTTCTGTTGCTGTGTGTGTGTGTGTGTGTGTGTGTGTGGTATCTCAGTATGTATGTTGCTGTGTGTGTGTGTGTGTGTGTGTGTGTGTGTGTGTAGTATTTCAGTATGTCTGATGTCTGTTGCTGTGTGTGTGTGTGTGTGTGTGTGTGTGTGTGTGTGTGTGTGTGTGTGTGTGAAAGAGAGAGAGAGAGAGAGAGTGAGATAGAGGGAGGAAGAGAGAAAAAAAGAATGGGATACATCATATACCACATTCACTACACACCCACACGCAAGCACACACGCATACACACACACATGCACACACACACAGAGAGAGAAAGAGAGAGCGAGAGAGAGAGAGAGAGAGTAGTACCAAAAATGCATTAAGATAATTTGCGGACACCAACATCTCTCTAATCTCCCTTAAACCGAGTTATGACACACTGAGGAGATGGAGAGTGTGAAAGTCAATCACATTAGCCTTATTAGCCCTGACCTATCGGGACCTTGGGGTCAACTCATTTCACCCCTGCCCCATCTCCCGAGCCCACCCTCACTCATCAGTGCTCATATCCATTTATTGTACATTCAACACTGAGAGATGCAGTGGCCAGTCTGCTCAGCGTTCATGGATAGGTCATTTGTATGGGCATGCTATGTGCAGTAAAGCCAGAGAGATTTTGGAGACATTTTTCATGCAAACAGTAATAGTGAGGACCAAAATGAATGTGACATTGAAACTTCAAAGCATTTCTTCCATGAGAATGTTTTTTTTTTTTTAAATTTAAAATTAAAAATTTTTTTTTTCTTCATTTAAAAAGGTATTTTATGTTTAAGCAGAACATTTTTTGAAGTGCCTCTTCAACTTTCGTTTCAATTTATTCACTAGATTCTCTATCAAAGACCACCATAACATTCCAGAATTTCATCTGTTGTAGTGCAGGCGCACCACAACCAGTGTTGGTCTTGAATATGGAGCCGAAATTGTTCCGACTGCCCTGTGCTTAGCAGGGAGGAGGAGGTGCTGGATGGGAGGAGATGAGCAGATGCAGGGGGCAGTGGTTTGAGATGCATCCCTCATCAGAACCAAGCCAGCAGTGATACGACTCCCAGAGAGCCAGAACAGACCACTTACAACATAGATGTTGAGTGAATATTTTACAGAGGCAACCGCAGATCACCATATTTTATTCATGCGTCAGAAATGATGAAGTATCTCTGATGTGCTTGTTCATGGCTGGGTGTTGTTTTGATGTGGCTGAATGGAAAGCCATTAACCTTCCATTTTTAGCACAAACCTCCAATTTTCTTTAGTATCACTGAGTAAAATCGATTAAGCTTTCACACTGTGGTGCCAACTGACGCAAAACTCAAACAATACAATCTGAACACTGGGAGACTGAACCCAATGTAGGCCTTTGAAGCAGCTTTTCTTGTTGTTCTTTTCTCTTGCTTTTATTTTTCTGTTGTTTTGTTTGTTTTGCTCTTTATACATTCAGTTCATGTTACTTTTGTCCAAGGTTACACAAAAGGCAACAGGAAAGTCTGAGTGGCTTGGACCCAAAAGTTCTCAGCAGAATATTGTTTATAGTTTAATGCTCAAATTCAGTAGAGATCTTGCAGTGGATAATATCTGGTATGTTTTTGTGTGGTTCCTGTCTTGATCCATTGAGCTGATTTAAAAAGCCTGAAAAACTCCCTCATTATAGTGTATGGTGTATGAGAAACTCCCTCATAATAGTGTATGGTGTATGAGAAACTCCCTCATTATAGTGTATGGTGTATGATGGCCATCCCTCTGAGCATGGAGGTCCTCACTGGAGGTCTTCTGCAGTCCCTCTCATCTTTTTATTATTTGGGCTTTTAATCGAGCGTGACGAGGCTCTGTGCCAAGTATTATCTGTGTGTGTGTGTGTGTGTGTTTATGTATGTGTGTGTGTGTGTGTGTGTGTGTGTGTAGAGAGAGAGATGTGCTCTGATTAAATCTGGGGGAAGAGATCGGCGCCAATATAAAAGGAAGATCACTCTTCATAAAGCGGCAAATGAAGTGGACTTAATTGGGACACAGACCCTGCGCTCAACACCTTCTTACAGCCCGGCAGTAAAACACTAATTCAATATTGTAGTCGAGGGCCACGAGCTCCATTAAAGCCACTGTGGCCTGACCAGCTGTGGGGAGTGGGGAGGGGAGTGGGGAGGGGAAGAGGGAGGTGGGGGGTCATGTTTGTTTGGCCATAAATCAGGGGTCCTCCTCGCGGAGAGGAACTGTGGTGGAACTCGGGGGTGAGCCACAGGGCATTAGGCTAAGGTGAGGAAGTGCCCGACCTAGTGAGACATGTCACGAGCTGTCCGATTGGTCCATTTTCCGAGTCACCGGGTAGAGGAGGATAAGGGAGAGGCCTTTCTGAACGGATTGGGAGTGATCTGTCTTTGAGGAAGCTCATAGTCAACTTCATACCACCTTCTTGTTCTTGTTTCAGGACATAGAATAGGATAGAGGAGGATGAGGAGAGAGGAGGAGGAGAGGAGGAGAGAGGAGGAGGTGAGAGGTCTTTCTGAATGGATTGGGTGTGATCCATCTTTGGAGAGGCTGAAAGACACACTGGTTTCACTTGCACATAAGCGGCAGTGGAGGATTCAGGAGGACCCGAGTTCTGCTCTGTTCTGGGATCAGCTGTATCCAGACTTAAACACTCTTCTCACCAACCGTGCTGCGCAGCAGATCAGAGAGACAGGCTAACAGTTTTCCAGTGAGAGGGGCTTTCTGCCACTGGCCAAATGGACTGCTAAAGCTTCTCCTGTCAGTCAAGCTACACTCAAGATGGCAGTTGTTGATAGTAAGAGCTCTTAAGAGGTTTTCACTATAGAGTGATTCCCACAGGCAGGGCCGGAGTGGGGCCACTTTTCAGCCCGGGAGTTATAGGCCCAAGACTGGCCCACGTTTTCCATAGTGGTGGAAATTGGATAAATGAAGCAACATTTCAGCTCTTACTATCCTGTAGTTTTTATTAGTACCATGGTTCAACAAATGTGTAAAGGTTATATTAATTCACTTCAACTGAGAAGTTAACAAAAAATATTCCACTATTCCACAAGTTAACAAAAACAGAAAGAAAGAAAGACAGAAAGAAAGAAAGCCTTTGAAATGTAGCCTATCCCACGCTTCCACAAAGAGGCATATTGAACTAATGTTTAGGCTACATGTTTTTTGCATAGGCTATATTGTTGTTTGGTGATTTAGCCTACTCCTTTACTACACCCTCTTCTAAGCAAACAAGGCATATAGGTTCATCATGTAGCATAAATATTTTGCTCTTTCTTACATTAAATAACTTTAATTTATCCTCTTTACTTGTCCCTGTAGTCATGGGCTCCTCATCACTAATTTCAGGCATCATTTTCAGTGGTCGACTGGTTGATCTGCTGCTCAGAGGCTACAATTTTTACCGCATAGGCCTACACAGATCAAACTTCAGTTTTGTTATTAATATTTGCATACTGCAAAGTCTATGAATCGGATACAAAAGGCTAATATTTTAAGAAATGTAATATGTTGCTTGAAAATAGCTTGACAACGCTACAAACGTCCAATATTAGCCCAATAACTGCTAATAATCATTGCCTATAGGCTATCTCTCTTTACCAGTTGCCACTTTTGTCTGTAGGCCTAATCTAGAAGCTTGGCACATTTAGCAGCATCTACCTGGCCGTTTCAGTCCCTCCTGGCCTCTTTCTACCATCCATCCTTCCTGCCGCTTATGGCTACTGTAGGGCCAGCCCGGCAATCCGTATCTGAGAAAACTTTTTGGAAAAGACGGGCTATATGGACCCAACCAACTCTTTTTGGGAGGGGAGAACTCCCTCACACGGTAGGCTACAACCCATGCAGAGGCAACGGTGCCATTCACAGAATGAGGAACGTGTAGCCTACTTTAAGAGAAGTTAGACTAACGTGACAAATGTCAATATTTTTTTCCTCGACCGGCCCAAAAGTGAAGCGGCCCACCGGGAATTCTCCCGATTCTCCCGATTACCCACCCTGGGCCTGCCCACAGGCCAGAGACCCACACATGCTGCGCATTCCAGTTTCTGGTTATGGTATTCCACAGCGTTAATAAAAGTAGTCCTTTCGGTCACCTGTCCCTGCAAAAAAGTCTGGAGGGAGGGCAACACAGATTACTATAGACATAACATTTCAGGATTCATCACAGTCCTACTTACTCGAACAGTCCAGGGGCCAAAGACAACCACTGACAGCAACAAAACAAGCTGTAGAGCTCAGTGACAATTGTTTTCATTAACACACTTCACAACACTTTCTCCTTGGTGAAGGTTATGCAAATCCATGACACTTCAGAGAGCACCGAAGAGGCCAGAAGCACCAGAGAGCAACAACACTGTCACAGGTATTTAACACTGTCATGTGTTGTTCAACACTGTCACAGGTACTTAACACTGTCATGTGTTGTTCAACACCGTCACAGGTACTTAACACTGTCATGTGTTGTTCACCACTGTCACCAGTACTTAACACTGTCATGTGTTGTTCAACACTGTCACAGGTACTTAACGCTGTCATGTGTTGTTCAACACTGTCACAGGTACTTAACACTGGCATGTGTTGTTCAACACTGTTCAACACCGTCACAGGTACTTAACACTGTCATGTGTTGTTCAACACTGTCACAGGTACTTAACACTGTCATGTGATGTTCAACACTGTCACAGGTACTTAACACGGTCATGTGTTGTTTCCACTCCAGGGGAATGGTCTTGCCTTTTCCTGCGTTGGACCAAAAGGAATGTCAGCATCTTCTGTGTCAAACAGGTGCTAGATGACATACTCAATTAGCACAGTGTCAGATCTAATGTCAGTGCTTTGTCACAGACAGGGCTACAGTGCTGCATGCAGCAGCCTCCATCTCAGGGTTGGGTTAATGAAATTAGCATACTCATATTCCTAAATAAATTAACAAGACCTGGTGAGCACCTGCTGGAAATGTCCTCAAGAGTTCACACACACACAGAACACACGCACATACAGTACACACACACACACACACACACACATACACACAGTCACACACACACAGGCTACGTTTATACAGTGACGATGAAAAGACGCAGAAGTGGCGTCTCATCTTCATTTTTTTATTCGCGTTTAGAAGAGCATTCTCAGGGGGAAATCTTTGTTTATATGAAGACGCAAGAGTATGTGATATTCGATTGGATATGCATTCCAGACCGCTCGCTGGGTGGTGGTGTGATAGAACCCCGGTACGTCATGCGCAGACATTCTAATTTGACAGTTTAGCCAGAGAGGTAATCAAGGATCTTTGGTTTAGCCGTTTAGACGGAGACGCAACCCGGGTCGTCTTCAAAACTCTACACTCTGGAAGGAGTCTTCAGATTTTTGCGTCTTCAAGCTCCGATGGCGGGGTCGCCATGTAAACGAAAGGCACTTATGATAAAATATTTTGTCGTCTTCCTTCGCAATCTTTCTCGTATAAACGGCCCCACAGTCACACACACACACAGGAATATATACATCCTTGTTACACAAGGATGAGTTGTTACACTCATCCTTGTGTAACAACACTTTTTTTCTCTGTGCTGTACTCTAACACTAACCCCAGGGTGGGTTTTTCTCTACTGTAAATGTGGGCATCCAGTTTGATTGAGTTATTCTGTTCTACTATACCATGTAGAAGAGGTAGCCTAATTGTCAAGCATGACCTCCTCTAATTGAGGAGAGGAGGAGATAAAAGGGACTAAAATAAGTACACAAATATAGCAATATACTGTAGTGGGGCTAAGAGAGGCCTTTGCAGACAATACTCACAGTTGAGTACTTGTACTACGATGGACGTATGGGAGTACACTTACCCACACATCAGCACACATACACTCCATCTGATTCTCTCTGTTATTTACTCAAACACACACACACACAGGCACGCACGTATGCACGCACGCATACTGTACACACACATTCTATCAATGTCCCAACTCCACTCCCTCTAAAACACATACACTCTCAACACAAACCCGAGGCATTTATCCGTTTGTGTTTCCGCCATGAAACAAGTCCATGTTCCATTTACCCATCCTTAAAATACTTTTTCTAAACTCTAATTACAACAACATAGGCCTACCTACACCACACAATTGGCCAAACAGATATTTTTCTGCTCAAAACCCAATTTAGTTAATCTAACACTAATTTTACATTTAACAACTCTATACAGTATATGCTAACTTAATCATGGTGAACCTGATTAAATATCAAATCAGCCTTTCAAAACACATGTTGGCTGGCTGGTTTATTTTTCCTGTACATTTCCAGCACCATTTCAGCATCATTCACTTTTACTTGTTTACTTTTCATTTTTAGTTTTACTTCGTTGCCATGGTGATATTTTAGAACTACCACTGTCATAAGTGAGTTCTATGCAAAGTAGAATTTTGGTGAAGAATTCCAACATTGCAACTTCAGATTCAGACACAACTCATGATAGAGAGACAGAGAGAGACACAGATAGAGATTCCTCCAGGACTTTTACTTTTACACAAAAACAAAACATGGAATATGGGGATTATGATGATCGCTACATCTTGAAACTTTGTTTTCACTTACCACCCAACCCTGATCATCCAGGTATGATAAGAAATGTTTTTGACTTGAACTTTTAGATGGACAGAAGGCTCAAACTTTCAGAAAGGAAGTTGGCTAATAATAGTACTGTAATGATTTTATGTTAGTTGTAATAAAACTTCTCAAGATGGCTTGAGCTGATTACCACTTCTATGCTCCATAGGTACCAGTTCATCAACTGGCCTAAGCCAGCGGGTCTATGCTCTGGTGACCAATATGAGACCAAATGAAACTTTGAGTTTGGAGAAGCTGCACTGCATCGCAGGGAGAATCCCAGCACTCCACCAGCGGCTCAGAGGCGCTCATGTTTATGTGCCTCCAGCTGACCGCCCAAGCCTGAAAATTATTAAGGCCCCCTACCAGCCATCCCCAGGTGACCATCCGGTTAAAGAGGCCTGGAAAGCCTACACTGGCTCAAGATGCCCTGTCTTCAAACCAGACTCACAGGCCACAGTCTACCGACCACAGGTAGCTATGCAAAAACAAAGGCCTCAGATGATGCCCCCTGTCGCTCTCGAAGTACCGTGGCACCCTGAAGAGGCGGAGGAGAGAAATGCCGATTTGGGCCCCACTACCCTGTACAGTGCCCAGGTGTCAGCAGATGGACAGAAGTTCTACGAAGTGTTTACCCCAATCGAACACTCTGGCGGGGAGAAGATCCCAGGGCTGTGGCGGTTTTCAGCTTATAACCAGGACAACACCCTCTACTTCTCAGTGGTTGTTAACGTTACAGAGGAGAGAGACATGCCAAAGAAGCCTTCAAACAGAAAAAGAAAGGCTGATGACAATGGCCAGCATGATGACCAGTCTCCTTCTAGGAAAAGGGCCAACATACCATAAAAAATAAATTTGACTTGATACCATGTTTTTTTCTTTATGTTAGCATGAATGTAAAGACTTAGACAGACTTTCACAGCTTAGAATGCAGTGATACTATTTACTCAACACACTATGGGGTTGGCAATGTTTATCCATCCAATGTCTTTTCAACAAAACCTATGGTGTCTCTCTTACACACATACTACACACACACACACACACACACACAAACCCCACTATTAATCCCTCCCGAACAGGGATGTAGTTGTAAAAATAGAGGTGGGTAAACTATGGTTTCTGTGGTCACGGTGAGGTGGACTGCGCCGTGCGTTATTGGATTTAAGGCATTCAAAACATGTTTCATGATGGTGGAGGTTATTTTCCAATGTTCATAACAATATCAGTGGTTCCTAGAGTGTACATGTGGATAATGTGGATAATACAACGTGATTTTGAATGTTAAAAGTCGCAATTGGTGAATCAACTCTTTTGAGAGGTGGATAAACTCTAATAGGAGGTGGATACACTCTATTTCTAAAATTTCAGAGGTGGATAAACTGCGTTTAGCCTCCACTGCATTCCTGCTCCCAAACATGAGCTACTGAATATGGATTCACACTACCCTCTCATAGACAGACAGACACACACACACACACACAAACACACTTCTATCAATGTCCCAACTCCGCTTCCTCTGAACACATACACGACTCTCGGCACAACCCCCAGGCATTTATCTGTTTGTGTTTCCGCCATGCAGCAGGCCCTGGTCCCAGAGGGCCGTTTCTGAAGGAGGGCCAGAGCGTCGTCTCACCCACCGACCTTATTCAGCAATCCGCCTCCAAAAGATCCCACAGGTGAGCAATTCACCAAGCAGCACCACCACCTCAACAGGACAAGGATGGATGGCCCCTAAAAGTAGCGCATGGCGGCGTTTCCCTTTGGCCATTAGTGTTCCTTCACACTCGACTGGGCCATAAATAAATCACCATACTTTCCCCCCCATTTCATAGTCAGGGGGGTATCACAGCGGCTCGTAATCTAGGGAATCATAACACATAAATCATGATTATGCTACAAAGGAGAAAGTGGAATGACGGTGCACACATTGAAACAAATGTCCCCCTTTCCCTCAAAGGTCCCAATTCTCACTATCTGACCAGTGTGTGTATGAGTGTGTGTGTGTGTGTGTGTGTGCGTGTTGTGTGTGTGTGCGTGTATGTGTGTGTATCAGTGTGTGTGTGTGTGTGTGTGTGTGTGTGTGTGTGAGAGAGAGAGAGAGAGAGAGAGAGAGACACACAGCTTCATTCACTCCCAAAGGGAAATCTAGATGTAGGGGACGTTGTGACACAAATCAGTGGCAGGGGATAATGGGCCTGTTGACTCCAGTGGCCAAGGTCATCATACCGGAGGATTGATCACTCTAAATGTCATGATTTTGTTAATGTTATGAATTGGCTCGATGTGTTAGGGGGGGAGGGTCGTGTTTCTGCAGTGAGATGAGGACGAGGAGGAGGAGGAGGAAGAGATGGATGGCGTTTGAGGGGGAGTGGAAGGAGAGGAGATGGAGAGATGGAGCGGAAGGCTGGGGGAGGAGAGAGATGGATGGGTAGAACAGGGAAGGCAGCTGAAAAAAGGAAAAGGGAGGGGAGGGGGCTGTGTTGTGCGTAACAGAGAGCCAAGGGCAAAATAAGTCATCATTAGGATGGAATGGAGATAAACAGAGAGAGAGAGGGAGAGGGAGAGAGAGAAGGAAGGAAGGATGTGGGTAGAAAGGAGTGGGAAGAGAGGGGAAAAAATTAGAAGGCACCAGGCAAGAAAAATGAAGGCTTATCAGAGGGAGATGGCGATAGCAGGGAAGCGAAGTCAAGTGGTGGAAAGGTGAGGGAGAGAGAAAGATAGAAAGAGAGAGAGAGAGAGAGAAAGATAGAGAGAGAAAGATAGAGAGAGAAACAGGGGAAGAGAGAGATGTGAACCAAAGACAGAGAGGGGGAGAGAGAAAAGAGGGGACAGAGGGAGGGAAGAAGAGGAGGATGAGAGAAAGAGAATAAATTGAAAGTGAAACAAATATATTCGGTGAGTCACAAGGAAGATCAGTTGTGCTTTGTGTGTGTGTGTGTGTGTGTGTGTGTGTGTGTGTGTGTTTCTTGTGCCATGCAATCAACTGCAGGTAAGGAACAGCATGCGATGTTCCCTCAGCCTGCCACTTAACGAGGTTTGGCAAGACACATGCTGTTGCGTGTGTCGCCCCTATTAGCCACAGCTCCCGGTTAAACAGTATTCCTCCGACCTGAATGGGCTACGCTCACGGACTACACAAGTCCCCAACAGTTCAAACACATGGTTAGAGGTCTCAGTCCTTAAAGCAGGCCATCTGGCTCATCAAATTCTGTTGTTTAGCAATTCAGGTCTCTCGAAATGTGTGTGTGCTGAACACTGTGTGTGGGAAAACTGACTGAAAAGCTAAGAAAGTGTTAGTGCGTTAGTGCATTAGCCCACAGGCTAGGTTTCAACCAGCTTGAAAATGTAATAGTGGGAGGAGCACCCATGAGGATGAGCTGTCTGTAAACAGCCAATCTGCTGCAGCCTGTTGCCATGTTCATGTTCATTTGCTCCCATCAAGGCAAAGGTATCGGAGAAATGTATGTGTGTGTGTGTGTGTGTGTGTGTGTGTGTGTGTGTGTGTGTGTGTGTGTGTGTGTGTGTGTGCAGAAGGGGCCATTGCCTGCACAGCAAAAAAACAAAAAAACAACAACAATAAAACACAATCTCAACACACACAGTTATGGCGTTATTGTGAAAAAGTGACTCAAATGTCACTCCTCTGGTCCTGCTTGTGTATGCACTCAAGCTCTCACTGCACATTAAACAAGTCGGACGCCCTCCCGTGGGCACCCAGCCGTGCCCGCAAATTGCCCGGGCGTTGACAGCGACGCGCGGAACTGAATCCCGGAGAGCGTGGAGGCACTGAGAACACTGTAATTACGTTCCGACTCCTTTTCTATTATTTCTTAGATGGTGGTCGAGACGGAACCGCAGCGCAAGCTATCGGCGTCTCTATGCTTTTGTTGATGCATTACCATTACAATGAGTCGTATGAATGGCCACGTCTCAGACTTAGCCCTTAGAGATAAACACAGACGTTGGCAGTGGGGCGGTATCACTAAGAGGGTATAAGAATTATGCCTTAATGATTGGGGAAGCTTGCTGGGGGGAAGTGGGTAGGGGGTGGACACGAGACTGTGTGTTGCCTCAAGGCCAGTTTTCATTCAATTATTGTTGTCATTGCCCTTAGCATGGAAGTGGTCTGTCTTTAATTTTATTTCAGGACATAAGTTATGGATATGGAAATGAATAGAAAATGAGTTAGAAAATGTTGAGAGAACATAGCGGAATGGCTAAAAGCTATAAGCTATTCCATGAGAGAAAAACTCACAACTACAGGCTACCAATCTTTATCTTGTGACTTGCGACATCTGTTTAAAGATAGAAAGTCATGAGAGAAATGTTACAGTTTCAGAATATCAATGAAGCCCAAATTTAAATGTGTTCTTGTATGTTACTTTCTCACCACCCTAAAGACACGACTCTGCCGAGAAACGTGTACCAAGGCATCGTCAGAGAGTACCAGCATGCCACCTGGGAACAAAAGCCAGGTTTAATTTGGGCATTGTGTAGTGGTTTGGGGTGGATTGCACCGCACGTTTCTCCCTCATTTAGCTAAAACATGCATTAGCATTCCGCAGCAGTCTCTGTGAGCGTGAGATAAGCCCGGTACCCAGGACACAGAGCTATGGGGGCTTTGGCCCCGGTGTACTCATGCGGTAGGAAAACAGTGCAATCCCGATTTTACCCACGATGCACCACAGGCGTCCAGGAGGCTCAGGCACAGAAGCTGAAGCTAAGCCCCCCCCCCCCCCCCCCCCCCCCCCCCACCACCCTGGTTACCTCCGCTAGCAAACCGGCTCACATCGACCTTAATTCAATTTTCACACAAGTCAATGGACCGCAAATCCTATAATTCTTTGAACGAGGGCCAGCGGACGTATGGTAATGAACCCAACTGGACTGACTCGTGGTCTTGGGCAGGTGCTTGGAACGATAGTTCCACATTCTGAAGAATGCTCCACAGCATGTCTCTAGGTCTCAATCTCAAAGGCCTTGATCGGTTGAAATTGTGTGCTAAGTTAATCAGGACAAAACAAGTGATGTTAAAGGCAAACTACCCAGTTTTTTTAGCTTAATTTACCTTAACTTACCAGTTTCAGAGTCATTGGAATGGTTATATGATTTTTTTCGGGTTGAATGGTGGCCGTCTCGCTTCCCCCCTAGCGCGCGTGAGTGGAAAAACCACCCTTGCAACTGTGGGCCGACGGGCCGACGGCCTCAGTGTCAGAAAACAAGTGACGAGTGTAACAAATTGCTTCACTGCATTTAAATACACATACACGCCAGGCACCGGCTAGAACAAGGTAGTGATGGAGTTTCTCAGACATTCATCATGACAGAGCCAGTGAAAAAGAAGCAAAAACCGAGAAAACAGCGAAGAAATTGCCAATACTGCATAGTTTCTCTTTACGTAAGAAAGCAAGTTTGGGGGGGGGGGGGGGCATAGGACTAACATAATGTTGACACAAATCATCGACATACATACATACATTGAATTTTATTGCCCACTACACTTTATTCCCACTACCACAACAAACACTCATGATGATTACAAGGGATGCATAGCACTTGTTCTATCAACATCACCCACTGTCATGACAACTCATAATACCATCTGCCATCTGCAAGTCCATGTGTAGTGTACAGCACGATTCTGTGAGTGGCTCAAGTGTTTACTTAAAATATGCATCACTCCAGTACAGACATATGGAGGTTGAAGTGTGTGTGTGTGTGTGTGTATGTGTGTGTGTGTGTGTGTGTGTGAGCTGGGGGTGGGGGGGTTGTCAGTGTTAAGCGAGTGTTGCTGCCGCCATCACTTCTTTAATTTCTACGTCCTCAGCGTATGCTCAGTGCAGTGAAGCGCCTACGGAGCCTGTGCTCCTGAGGGCTGTTTGTCATGAGAGCTCTCTTGTGTTGAACGTCTCTCCATGGCTGATTTGAAGTGAGGATTGTGTTTTGTTCCCATTTCACATACTAAGCACACACACACACTACACACACACACACTACACACTACACACACACACACACACACACACACACACACGAAGGCATAACAGTGAAGCAGGCGAATCAGGAGGGATGGTATATCATAGAACTCACACATATACCATACCCCCACATATTCACACACACACTATCTTACTAAATATAGCTACAGGCCGTCTCTTGTGTGCCTTATACCTTATTAAGCGTCATCTGAACTTTTCCCCCATTGCCCACGTACAAACAGCCACCATGTGCAGACAGTGAAACACATACACACACACACACACACACACACACAGTCACACATACACACACACAATTTATATTGCATAACATGGCAGTTTACGTAAGTATGTCAAACACCCACACTGTGTAAATTGACTGGTTGCATAGGAGAGAGGATGAGAGAGATAGTGTGTGTGTGTGTGTGTGTGTGTGTGTGAGAGAGAGTGTGAGTGGCAGTGGAGAGTCTGTGGGAGAGCCACGGTCACGGATGAGAAGATCCTTCCTGTTTCGATCACACCGCAGGTGAATTCGGCATTCAGTGATTCAGCATTTCATTGTATAAAATCCTGCTTTCGGAACCTTTACATAACGATATACACTCACACATGTGAGTGTAAGTCGATATTGTGCCCCCCCCCCCACTCTCTACACCTTCCTCTCTCTTCCTCTGTATCCACCCATCTCTCTGTCAGCAGTATCTTAGGAAAGACAGCCCGGCAGGCAGGGGTTAAACCCAACAGCGCAGCCAGAGGCAACAGTCAATGCGGAGACATGGTGGGCGCTTTTCTTTGTTTGAAAAGGTCACTCCCAAACCCAAGTTCCCTTTTCTTCAGTTGGGGGTGCGTTCCAGTCGCAATCAGTCTTTTTTTTTTTTTGCATCTGCCTCGCTTTCTCGCCTGAACGCTGGCTGACTAGCTGGCAGTGAATAGCCATCTATCAGTGAATAGCCAATAGCCTCTCTTGAATCACAAGCGCTTCTTATTTTTATGCATCTCACTTTATTCATGCATTTTTTCCCCCTCTTTTTTTCTCTTTCCTACCATTCTCTCTGTTTGCAGTTAATGGTGCCAGAGAGAGAGAGAGAGAGAGAGAGAGAGAGAGAGCCTGTGATATACAATAAGATCACCATGGCAGTGTAAAGGTGAACAGTGCACATTCCGGGCACGGGTTATTTATAAAGAAGAGGATCCATGAACAGCCATGTACACTCTGTGCTCTATGTTCGTTCGTTCATTTGTTCGTTTCACGGTCGCCGGGTCGGATTGATGTGTCGATATCGACTGCGTTGCGTAGCCCCCCCCCCCCCCCCCGCCCAGCCAGCAGGGCTCAAAGGGGATCTTTGCGCAGATAAATAAGTACCCCTACATAATCTGTATTCAGGAGCACACAGACCTGCTCACATAAATCAGGCTTATGGCTCACTGTGGGGTAGAGGGGTGTGTGGTGGGGGCAAGAGGACATGGTGTCTCCTCACGTCTCCCGGGAGTCCCCTTCTAGCATGGCCACTAATGGACTTCCCCTGGCCACATCTGTCTGGGTTGGGTCATTTGTTGTGGCATGTTATTTCCCCGTCGAGTTTGGACTGTCATCAACATGTCAGTACACCTGACGCGATCTGTGACAGGAATGAAAGCATGAACCATGCGACGTTCCTCATAGCCTGCGACCGCTGGGCGTGGAACCCGCAGAAGAGAGAGAACCTTTGTCTTTTGTTTAAGACCTTCAAGGTGGACCCCTGCAGCCCAGTCCTGGGAACCTGAGATAAGACTGTTCATTTGAGCCATCGGAGATTGAACTCAATAGAGCATGTCTCAGTCCAATGACAGTGTTCTCTTTTACTGCAAGTCTTCCATCAGTTTCATGTGTGCTCCCCTGTATCCATCAACTTCACTAGACATCTAATCTGAGATACCCAAGCTCCAGTGTTACTACTACCCTATTTGGCCCAATACAGAGTGAGCAATCTGTCAGTAGCAAAATGGGTTTGTTCCTGTGCCTCAACGGTCAAAACTGGTGGTGGTGTGTGCAAAAGAATCTACCAAATGAATGTGTATATTTATTTATCACCAGTATATTCTGTAACATACTAGTGAAGCTAACTGTTGATAACCTCTTTTCACCACGAAGTTTGGAGGAGGGAGTTTCCTACAGCACACTGTAGAAAATGGATCTTTATTCACCACGCACTATGCCTCCAGAAATCATAGCACTTTGTGTGTAGAAACATCCCAAATGATAACTGGAATCAATAAAAGTATCTGAAGTCAATGAATCAATAAAAGTATCTGAAGTAAATTAATCAATAAAAGTATACTAAGTAAATTAATCAATAAAAGTATACTAAGTAAATGTATTATTTTTTTCTATTGATGGATCCAAAGGCTCTGACAAAATGCTTCTACACACAGATGTCCCCTAGCGTGTGGTTCTCCTGATTAGTATTCTGTTGTGATTTATAATGAGTGTCTACCTAGGGCATGAAGCAACAAGCTCATAGCTGTTTTTTGAGTTTTTCAGTTTACTTTTCAAAATGTCTGGTTTTCCATTGAGGGGTTATGGAGGGGGGGGGCAGAGGAGGCATGTGTGTGTGTGTGTGGGGGGGGGGGGGGGGGTATATGTATGTGTGGAGCTAAAGAAGAAGAAAGAGAGGGGCAGAAACACAGACATCAGCACCCCCCTAAGCCACAGCACCACCCCCACCCCCCCACCCTCCAGCTCGATTCAGTGTGTAGGCGAAACAGAAAATCATTGCTTCCAGGACAAATTAAAGCAACTGTGTATATCAAAGGCCTGCTGCTGTCTGCACCTGCTGCTCCTCAGCCTAACCCCCCAAACACACGCACACACACACACACACACACACACACACACACACACACACACACACACACACACTCCCCTTCTCTCTCTGATCCCCATTCATCTACGTAATGTAAGGCCTCACCTTGCGTTTTTTTGTGCTCTCCGTCACCAGATGTGGTGTTAGCCTTTTATCAGTCACAAGAAATGGAGGAGAAAAAAAGAAAGACCTCCAGACTTTTACTCGACTCAAAAGGGAAAGCTCCATCTTTTAGCCCACCTGTTTGTCATCGTTTCACATTTCCCCCTGCATCTATATAGTCAAGTCAAGTTAAGTCACATTAATTTACTGTATATAGCACATTTTTTTTATAGACAAAGTGCAACCCAAAGCGCTCCACACGCAGACATCAAGACATAAACAGCCAAATAAACAAATAATTGACAATAAACAAAAACAAAATGCTGGATTTGCCAGCATACAGTACACGTACACAGACATTTAGACAGGAAATAAACAAATGAACAATAATAGTCACTCAAAGCGCCTCACATAGACAAAGACAAACAAAAACACTCAATAAGTCCACAGGCAATGGTGGTGCTTTGTCTGACATGAACGCAACATCGTTGAGTCCTTCAACAGTCCCACCAGGCTGCTAGATCTGAAGAGCTTTGTGTCAGGTCGTTTGATCTGAGCAGCTTCTCCTGGCAAACGCAATAGCCATCAACTGTCCAAGCAGCAGTCCTATTAGCTAGCATGCTAGCTGCTAGTCCTACTGCACACATCCCCATCTAAACGCTGGTCAAGGGTTGCAGTTTGGCAGCTCTTTGGTGACGGACTCTGACAACGCTACGTTTCACACAGAGTTATAGAGCTGTCCCGAAGTGAAGTCCCTGACCAGATGCTAGTCCAGAATCTTCAGGCAGTTGACACTGCTGTTGCAACCGGACTGTCTCGGATTCAAAAAAGTGATATATCTATTATTCAGTGAGTCATTTCATTTAGGGTGAGTGTGTGTGTGTGTGTGTGTGTGTGTGTGTGTGTGTTTGTTGTGGGGGGGGGGGGTCACTCACTTCAACTCACTTAGACGGGAGGAACAACCTCTCCTGAAGGGCATCGGAGTCTAAGGTCTCCTCACGACTCCTTTGAAGTCATACAAGAACTTGTTCGCAGTTAAAAGAGTAATAGGTCTAATAACTTTTGCCTTTGCCTCCAGAAAAAGATTTGTTCCATTTCATTTCTTTTCATTCATTTCTCTTTTTTTTGGTATTCAGGCAACATCTCAATAATACAATCTGCATCTGTGATGAGACTGGGACCTGCAGTCCCCATCACTCCCTTCAAGGGCCTGTTTGAAAGATGAAGGAGCGGAAAAGCCAATCCTGTCTCGTTGTGCGAGGGTGCTTGGCGATAACTAGCTGTGACTAATATGGGCCCCTGTTGAATATTCAGTGGCGTGTGTTGCTAATAACTACAGGCCTGCGATGGAGAGTTTAAAAATGCATTCCGGCCAATGAGGATGGGCCCCTGTCATCTTTAAAGGAGGCCATTAGCGAGGCATAAGGCAATTAGCGTCGTCATTGGTACATAATTGTGCCATAAAACTTAGATGGCTGAAGACACATGACTCGGAGAGCGAGAGAGAGAGGATAAAGCAGAAGTGGTTGAGTGTTTTTTTTTCTTCGTATTATTATTCTGGCTAAGTCCTGATGTCAGATTAATACTACACGAGTCATCCCGCTGACTGAAGACAGTCAATGGTTCATCAATCCTTGCAATATATATATATATACAGTCTCCCACACAAACAAAACAAAAACAGCGTCGGTTATATTTTGATGTAAACAGTCAGCCTAGCATGTCGCTCCTATGATGACCTCAATTTCACGGCTGAGATCTGTGATTAAAATCCTCTCACAGTCGCTGTCACTAGAGGAGCCACGTCCTTCAGCTGCGTGAGATATAAAGTGACTCACCGCCACTGCACATCAATTGCACCCTTCATTCAGAGGGTGTTTCACATACTTCAGTCTTCTGATGTGGCACTGTGTTCAACATGTGGTTATGAGTCCGTCCGCTGGCTTCTCATTCATTGAGGCGTTTACTTGGAGGACAGGTCATACACATCCACAATTATGTGTGATCCTGAAGCTATTAGTTGATTGGCTGGAACAGACTTTCCCATTTACAGAACTTTAAATAAGCACAGCTAATGGACCGTGAGAAACAATTTGCGGAATTTGACAAAAAGTGTATTTCGAATTGAGTTCCAGACTACGGCTTTAAGGACAAACTGAGAATAATACGTAGGGGCTAAAGCCTCTGTATACCTGACGACGTCACACCATTCTTTAAAAGCAAAAACGGTGACAGGGACTCATTTTGAAGATTAAGGTCAAGGCATAAGCAATCAGTTGGTTTTATCCCATCTGTGCACCATTCGTTTAGTGCGTTATCAACATGCTAATTGATTATGTGGCTCCCACATGTCTCATGATTGAGCTTTAATGGGCTGGAGGACAGGCTGTGCATTGGGCCTTAATGGCCACGCTATTGTCTGGGGACTTTTACGGCACTCAGACGTGAACGCAATGCAAGAAGAAGACAGACAGACTGATGGATGGCTGGATGAAGAGATGTATAGATGAATGATGGAGATTGAGGGAGATGGAGAGGGAGAGATAGAACGGCAATCCATCTCTCTGATAGGAAGGGTGAGCAACACACTGACCTGAATGACCATGAGATGCATCGACCGCTCCTATCTATGGCCCCCCCCCAGCACATTCAACTGACACCTCCATACAAACCAGTACATTATGAAGTGTGAAGTTAGCTTTCTATGAGAAAAATGCGGTTGGTTGGGTACTGAAAATGCGATTGGTTGGGTACTCCTAATTATGTAAACTCAGCAAAGGTAGGCTACACCCTTTCCAGGGCTCAGGCATTCCTTCCTGCCAATTACTTTATGAGAACCACTTGACCTAGAAGTGTTGGGTCAGGTTTGATATGATTATGCACTGTGCAAGTATAAGAATGCTTGCATTATGGAGAGCCAAACGGGTAAAACATGTGTAATTGATTCAAATTGATCTTTGAGATTCGGTATCTTACGACTTTTCCTATGGGAAAATAACATGGAGTTTTTGAATTATCACACCTGTTAAACTCTCGCGGAAACAAAGAAGTCTGAAATGCAGACGTTTTGCTCAACACACTTTTGTCCTCTGCCTTCGAGTGGCTCCTCTGATCTTCGGGATGTTAAGACAGCAAACTTGCAATACAACTTGCCATAGGTAGTTTCAATTAACTTTTCCAGGTTTTCCATACTGCGTAGGAACCCTGCACACATATTGCTCTCTCTCTCTCTTTCTCTCTCTCTCTCTCTCTTTCTCTCTCTCTCTCATACGCACACACATTGTTTTTCTCTCTTTCTTTTGTTGCATTCTTTCCATTTTGGGGGATTCTTTGGCTTTTCATTCTTTTCTCCCCCTCTTTGTCCCCCAAATCAGTCAGTCACTCACTCACTCATTCTCTACCATTGTCCCCCCCCTCTCCCCTTCCCCTCTCCCCAACCCAAAAGCTGTCAGCTTGGACAGGCCTGGTGAGGTGCTCTCCGCTCCGTCTGCCCATGCTGCAGGCAGTGGGCTTGAGGCCACGCTCAAAGGGAAGAGCACCACGGGCAGGCAGATAGGACCGGGGACTCCCCGCCGCCTCAGCGCAATCCACGGCCTCTGGCACAGGAGCTTACCTTCGCTCCGGGTGAGAGGGAAGCCCTGGCACCGTTCAAAAGGAACATTTCAGACACGTTTCTCTCTCGTGCTTCCCTCTCCGCATGCATCTGATTTGCTTCAGGTTTGTGCCAAAAGCCAGATAGAGATGAAAAAAAAAAACCTGAGTGAGGATTCATGCAGACCGGAGGAATCAGACAGATTTGAAAAGGAGGCTGTCGTGCTTGTCTTTCTGATGAAACAGTACTGCCTTGTCTGCCTCCATCCACACCTTTAATTCATTTGTGGTGGATTCTTCACCTCAGAGCAGCGATCAACAGCAGGGCACAGTATATACAGCACGGCCAATAATCTGGGTCTGTTATTCCAAGTGCTGCGTTCTCATCCATAAGAAGGCACTGACTCAATCTATGGGACGACATTTATTTCAATTTTGGTTTTGCTGTAGTACCGCATGGTGGTGTGGTGTTGCCAGTCTTCTCCTAACTCTGTTGAACTTAGAGTACCCTTAGAGAACTCTTAGAGAACACAGGGAATGATGGAGTCAGTTAGTTTGACTCATTAAATGCATCAACTGAAAGTTTTTCACCAGAGCTATCAAAGGATCTAAGGAATCCTAAACTATGAACCATAATCCTAAATTAGTTTCACATAACTGCTTGCCAACTGCCAAAAAAAGGGTTGGTATATTTGGACTGAGTTGCACTAAATTACTTCATTCAGGCAGCATTCACATCCCAATGTTCTATCTTCTTCTGCCTTTTTCTAAGTCCTCATGATTGTGGAAACGGGTGCACACATCCAAAATATGTTTTATCAGGTGCCAGACAAAAGGTGCAAGAGAGAGAGAGAGAAAGAGATCCACACACTGTATATGGGCTCCAAGAAATTAATTCTAAAAAGGCAACCATCTCCTTCTCTATGTCCTCATCTCAGCATCTGCACCATAGAAAACACAAAACACGTCTTGACGAGAGGGGTCGACGCGCTGCTGGCGAAAGACCATTAGGGACCGTTCGTTATTTATAAACGGGGTCACCGGAGGAAAATAGGGGAGGGTCATGTCTTTTTATTCTTTGTTGAGGGGAGGGTCACCTAACTTTCTTTTGTCTAGGAGGGGGGGGTCACCCATCTTTTGTATTAATGAAAACAGCAAAAAATGAAAGTGGCTTGTTTGATTGTTGATTTCTGTCGCCATATAACGTTCTCTTTCGTTCCATAGCTCTGTCAACATTGAACAATGAAAATAAGTGAGATTTCCCGGGTTTCTCACGCAAAATACAATGTCAACATCCGTCCCCAAAAAATGTCAACATCCGTCCCCATTAACGTTGGAAGGGTTGGAGCAACAAAGTAGCCTACTTTATTCACGCCTAACAGCCTATATCCATTTGGTCAACTTTATCCAGCCCTAAAAAAGCTAAATTTAACTTTGGTTTGCTTGTAGTTTACCGTGTAGCCTAGCCTAACTTTAAACAGTGTGCATGCTTATAAAGCATACTTGTGCTTCATTCATCCTCACATCCAGCTCCTAACGTTTTGACAAGCATTTCTACCAATTGACCTTGTTCCTGCCCATCTCTAGCTTTGCTGTCTCCATCCTTTCTGTTTTTGTTGTTTGCAAAAAAATATATAGTAGGCGCTATTTATTGGTAACCAGCAACAAGTGCAATTTGTTAATCGCTGTCATTCTCTCTCCTGCCAACAAAAATGTGTTACGTTCCAAGTAGCAGTGCGTAATTCTGCTTCATAAAGTTTAACAAATACATTGGTCATATAAATAGCCAGTTTATGGTCTACAGTGTAGAGTTGGTAAGTTATGCTAGACCAACTTGGAGTGAATATACAGGGGGATTTCTTTGGCTCTTAGCCTGGCAGGTGCGCACGTAGACATAGCCTATGGCCGAACACTGCAAGCGCCAATGAGTCGTGCTCTCACGACAACCACGTCGTTAACTTAAATAGGCCTGTAGGTTAACATCACTCTGAGTTCGCATTCAAGCAAGCAAAACGATGATTTGAATAAATCTGTTTCTCTGGAAGGGCAAGGGGTAACAACAGGACAACACAGAGACAGGACAGAATGCAGGACTAATGTTATGAGAGTATTACAGTAATATGGGATATTCTACGGGAAAATATTAAAACGGCAAGACAGCGGGGAAAAGTTAAAATGATAGGCCTAAACCCAGAAAAAGTTGGCATGTTAGGTATTTTTCTCTTTTCGGTGATTATTTTTGAAATTGTGCAAACGGCCTTTTCAAGTCATTTGAGAAGGAAGGAGTGTAGCAAGCTCCCAAATTGACGCTCGTCTGAGAAATTGAGTTTTGGATAATGTTCAGCTTCGGCAACTTTACAATGACTGAGGAAGCCTATAGATGAGTCCATAGCAACAAGTTCATGTGTTGAATTTGTTATTACCCAGTGTGCTTTGTTGAATGGTCTCAATGTTTTATTGTTTTATTTCATGTGAATACTTAGAGGAGTAACTTATTTCAAGTAGGCTAATGCAGTTGCAGGAAGTGTGCATTTAGTTTCCATGCTTATTGTGTTTCCACAACAATGTTAGTGAGTAAATCTACTGAAATGGCCACCATCTTGGTGAAGTGTGATGTGTAAGATCAGAAAGCAAAGGGTGAGTTTAGAACGACAGCTTTAATCGATGTATTTTCATAGCGCTTTATAGCGTGGGTGGAATGTATTGTCAAGTGGCCGGGGAGGGTCATGTCTTTTTTGAAAAAGATGCTGGAGGGTTGTTGGTAATTTTCTTGCAGGCAGGGGAGGGTCATGCAACTTTTGATTGAAGCGCTCAAAATCCCTCCGGGGACCCTGTTTATAAATAACGAACGGTCCCTTACTCCACCATTGATCCAGGGAGGTGGTGATGGGAATCTTTGGTGTCCAGAGATAATTAGGCTGATGTGTTTGCTGCTAACTCTGATCTCACGCTAGGGATTTGCCTGCCTATCGGCTAGCTTAATGAGACATTAACAGTGGAGAGACAGTACACCAATCGACAAATTACTACATAATGGCTCCCATTGTGCCTGACAGGGGGAGAGATTCCATCGGAGCGGCCTGTCTGTCAACCTGGACTGCAGTCACTTCTGTCGTTATGTCAGTTTGAATGGCTGCCGTATCTAGAATCCTTCACGGTTTCCCCACCTAAATTAGTATTTATTGGTTTCCATTAAATTAGCTCATCTTTCATTGTGGGCTGCTGTGGGTTAATATGAATTGGTTTCTATTGCATTAGCATTAGCATTGCCATTCCATTGCATTAGACTATCTTTTACCATGGCCTGTACACTTAAGTACTCTGGAATATTTAGAGAAAATTCAAATCAATTCAAACACTGCAAAAAAAAAAAAAACATACCGTATTTTCCAGACTTTAAGTCGCACCGGAGTATAAGTCGCACCAGTCAAAAAATGTGTCATGAAGAGGAAAAAAACATATATATAAATATATATATATGTTGCACCTGAGTCGCAGGACCAGCCAAACTATGAAAAAAAGTGCAACTTATAGTCCGGAAAATACGGTACGTATACTTTCGCACAACAGGTAGTTCTTTTTCACACAAGATGTCATTAATCCTTTCATTTTAAACATCCTTTGGAAAAACGATCCATTTTAAGCATCCTTTGGAAAAATGATTTGGAAAGGCAACTTTGGCTCAGGGACTCGGTGAATTTTCGGTGCGTGTTTCAACACGTGCTCTGTAAACGAGCGGGACACGCGTGGCGAACATATTGGGCCGTTCCTGGCCATGAGTTTTGGAGCTCGAGTGGCGGCGGCGAAGCAGATGGAGCGAACACTCGACTGCGAAAGCACAGTCCACCTAAAAATACCCCAGCCGCACAGGCCCGAGGCTCGCTGTCGCGTGTGGGTGGACTGGGCTCTGATTCGAGGGGAGGAGAGGGAGAGTGTCAGGGCGCTTCTCTGTGAACCATGAAACACACACGCTCTTACATCGCCTGGCGCACAAACACAGTAATGCACACTGAAACACACACTCACACATTCATACAAATGTATGCACGCACAAACTGTCAACATCTTTATGTATTTGTTGCATATATTCAGCGCTGAAGATGGTGTACTGTCACGTCTCTCTCTCTCTCTCTCTCTCACTCACACACACATACACACAAACACACACACATACACACAAACACACACACATACATTCAATTTCTTTCTCTATCAATCTCTCCCTACTTTTGTCCAAATTCTTCCTCTCTTTCTCTCTCTCTCTCAGTCTCTCTATCCATTCTGACTGCTCTGGTTGAGTATGTGCCCACCTGTCTTAATTAAGCCAGTGTGACAGTGACAAAACAACTGCCTGCCATCGAGAGAAAGAGAGAGAGAGAGAGAGTGAAACTAACAGCTTCACTTGAACGCATTAAATACACTTACACTCCCCAAACACACACACACACACACACACACACACACACACACACACACACTTGTATACACATACATATATACCCACAGCCTCACAAACACTGTAATACAAATCTCCACTTCTGCCACTTGACAGGGGGCTTCACCAGTCCCACTCTCCCTCCTCTCTAGATGTGGTGAGAGCTGGAGGAGAGAGAGGGAGAGAGAAAGAGAGAGAAAGAGAGAGGCGCCTGAAGATTAATTGCCGGCCCAGGAGAGGAGATGGGGTGTGCCGTGCGGCGAGCGGGCCGGTGGGCAGTGCACAGGTGATAAACATGCCGCCGCAGCTGGCCGCCGTCGCTCACTCGGCACTCGGGTGGTGGTGGGGATGGGGGGGCGCTCCGTGCGAGATGCCAGTGTTCCGCCTCGCTTCTCCTCACCTGCCAGCGAGCCGGAGCGCCGGGGGGGGGGTTGGGGGGGAATTAGCAGCCGCCCGTCACACCGAGACCAACGCTGGCCTGATGAATGCTGCTTACTCACACTGGAATTTGCCACTTGAACCTGCCACAGCCGATGGAATTTCATTAGCAACGTGTGTGCTGGATGTGTGTGCATACAAGCCTGTGTGTATGTATCTGTGAATATACGTACACACAAAGGTCTCTCAGTATCAATCTCATCTTCTATGCCTTTCTCTCTCCCTCCCCCCCCCTCCTCTCTCTCTCTCGTTCTGCCACACTCTCTCTCCCTGCTAGTCTCCCTCGTATCTCTGATTCTCAGTGTGAAACCCACTGCGGTGGCATGAGCAGTACTCTGAAGGGAGGTGGATGGCTCAGCACCACCCCAACATATGGCACTCCCGAACGGACAGATCAATCAGCTTGATTAAATATGCTCCTGGGTGCCAGCCCCCCCCCCCCCCCCATCCAAGCGTGATCATTCAGTGGGCCCCAGGAGGGCTTGGGCTCTTGGATGGACTCACACACTCATAAACGCATCCAAACTATGGTTTGGAGATAGGTACATCAATAATTGTGACTGATGCTTAAACACATACATAGATGAACACATACACACACACGCACACACAACGCGCATGCACACAAACAAATACATACTGAGTACACACACACACACACACACACACACACACACACACACATGCACACACACAGACTGACCTACACACACTACCAAGCATGTCCAGAGCCATAAACTTGCATTGCCGTATTATTTCTCTTTCTCTGAAATCACATTGATCCACTTGCATGTGAGCCACTGCACTGGCTACAGCAGTTTCATTGAGTCTCGTTTGGGCTATAAGCAATTGGAGGGGACAATTGTTTTTTGCCCAGTTATATTCTGTTTCTGTGTGTTAGACAAAAGGACAAACACATAGGATGACATGATGAACACACACACACACACAAGTGTGAACAAACATTAGCACACAAGTTTAGCACCAGTACACACACACATCAACTCACAAATCTATTCGCAAAAACACTCACTCACACTCGCCGGCTATGCTCCAAATCATTCACTGGCAATGTTCATTTGCAGCTTGTGCCAAATCACTGTCACAACGTGCCCCACCACACTGACTTCTGGGAAAGAGAACGCCAGCACCGTTTTACGGACGAGTGACGCCCGCAAGCTGCCTTGATTAAACCTCACCTCATCATAGAACCGTGATTAGAAAAAGACCTGCCAGAAAGTGTTAGCCACACGCTAGCTGCCTAGTCCGCCTAGGAACAGAACCGGGTAATTCCAGTAGTAAACGCTCTGGCACCGGAACAACAAAGATCATTCCTGTTGTGTAGCCCTGCTGCCAACTGTGGCGAGAGTAATAGAGATAAGGAGGGAGAAGGAGAGATGGACATTATTAGGGCATACAAAAGCACAAACACACACACACACGCACACACACACACACACACACAAGCAACCCTACAGATTTCGCAGAATTTGATTACTCCCTGACAGTGGGCTGCCATTTGTCTACAGCTTTCCAGCAATGCCAGAGCAAACAGAGACGTTCAAACACGCAAACCCCATGCAAACACCCCATCCACACCCACCATTATAGGCAACCATCTGAGCCAAACAATGTCACGTGTGGAGAAAAACTGCGCCAATAGGACTGGGGTTCAAATCCCTGCTATAGGTCGTGTGTGACTGTATGATTTTGTAGTGTCTTGGGCCCTGCCATTGTTCCAGGGCTGGAGTCGGTTATGGAGTTATTCTCTGCTGGCGGCTGCCAAAGGCTTTGCCTGGGTAATTGTAATGATGGTGGTTTCTAACTGATGCACATTGGCACTGTGTGCAAACAATGCATCAAGCTGATCGATGCAAACAACCGTGCCAAGCTTTGAAGTCAGCAGTGGCGCATGCTCAAGGCAGCACACAAAAAATGTGTCGGTAAACAGGATGCTGTTACATGTCAACATGTCACATTCTATATGCGTCACATCAAATTCAAATGACAGTTTTAGTTTTTACTCAATGCCACTATGTCACAGTACTACGTGGATTTTGTAGGGGCTGTCTCAAGGATTAGTTTGAGTCTGTGGTAAAGGCAACCAATGAAGGTCTCACATAGTTCACACATACTAGATCTGTGTATGTAAGTATGAACACACACACACACACACACACACACACACACAAATCAGTGTTCACCTGCTTGACAGGTTGCTTTACAGTTGCCCATAACAACAGCTGAATTTGAGTGTGCTCAAGCAACCATTTCCACATCCTACACTGTAAGGATAGCATTATCCAAAGATTTAAAGCCTAAGATTTAAATGTATTTTTATGCCCAAATACAAAATTATGTATACTGTTAAAGTACAGTAGGTGCCTTTTTGTCTTTGTGGATGTATGTTCTCAGCCCACCATTATGGTTTGAGGTTAAATCTGTATAATGTGGATTCCTGACTGATAATGTGCAGCGCAGGAGTGAATGTGTGCCTCTACAGGTGCAACTCTCTCTCTCTTCATATGTGTGTGTGTGTGAGAGAGAGGGAGAGAGAGGGAAAGAGAGATAGAAAGAAAGAGGGAGAGAAAGAGAGATAGAGGGAGAATGGTCTGTGTGTCTGTTTGCTCCACATAAAGCCCCAGCTCTGGCGGGTGTCCAGTGATTTAGAGGCGGGGTCAGAGCCCAGAGTTATGGGGCCGTATTGATCTGGCCAGCCTTGGTATGTGACCGCTATGAGCCAGCGTGATTGAGCTTTTCAAAATTTATAAAGGAGCAAACATGGCCGACGCCCCGCTCCCCCACCCCCCTTACTGCATGACCTCCACCCGAAGCCCACTGCCACACAGCCCTCAGAGAGAGGGGTGACCGTGTTTCGGCCATGTTCTAGATGTTTCATTTTGGGCTGATGTCAAATAATTACGAGGAAGATGGAGTGTGAGCATGTAATAACCAAATTGCTTTCCTTGTCATTCTGAATGACAATTTCAGCCCCGAAGTATGAATGTTTAATTTCTTATATTTCTATTTCTTATTGATATACATTATGGAGTGCATGACAAGATTTCAGACAATCTAGAATTGTGCACGTTTTCTGGATCTTCGGAAAATGTCAGTGCCAAGTAGTTGATGGGAAGATTCACATGTTCAAAACATCTTGATAACCCCCTATTCTGAAACTATCTGTCAGTGGTGTCTTACTTTATTTGAACTGCATTGGATGATCAGGATCCAGAAAGCTTGTAGGCCATCACTTCATTCCATGTAGGTCTATGACCCCCTGCATTCACAGTCAATACGCAGCCCTGCACAGACCACTGCTCTAAGCCCGGTCAACAAATGGTGGCCCACTGAAGTGCCCATCTCTAGCCACAAGCCCCATCTATTTAGCCAACCCTGTGCTAATATTGACCTCACTGTAATGCTGTGCTTCACTAAATTATGGTTCTATGGTCTTTTGGACCCCCACCTTCGACTTCAAGGCAGCGCTGCAGGTGCTAGGGTTAGACAAGGGTTAGGTGCCTTAAAGTTGATGGTTGCCGCGCTGCCTTGAAGTTAATGGCAGGGGCCCAAAGGACCATCAAGCTAATATGACACCGCTGCAGCCGAAGCACGCTGATTGTTTCCTTCATTCCCACTGTCCAGAATGGATTCCTTGGGGAGCTGTACACTCTCAGCGCTGAAGGCAACTCAACGATTTCACAAACAAAGAGCGATTACAACTGCCGTGAGAGATGTAATATTTATAGCTTGAGAATGTAGGCCAGTCATCTTTTAATGTACTTTGAAGGACATATGTAAACTGGGAGAAAGGGGGTATCTTTAGTTTACGGGAATTCAATTCGTATTTTCAAAACTGATTTACAGCATCCCCCTACTAGGGCGGTGGTAGTGTAGTGGTTAAGGAGCTGGGCTAGCGTGCAGTAGCCTGAAAGTGTCGGTTCAATTCCCGGCTTCCACCGTTGTGCCCTTGAGCAAGGCACTTAACCCCAAGTTGCTCCGGGGACAATGTGATCCCTTGTAATATAGCTGACATATGTAAGTCACTTCGGTCAAGAAGTGTCTGCTAAATGTAATGTAATGTAATGTACCATACCAAATGCAAACAGTAAAATTCCTATCATGATCATTTCTGATTTAATGAAATGTATCAAGGATTAACCATAGATGATGCATTTTAAACAATATTGTGAAAAACCGAAGGTGTAGGTGGGACTGAAAGATAAGGTGGGCGGCGGAGGAGGGGGACAAAACAGGCCTAAATTATCTTTGCACTTTCACAAACAAGCAAGAGCGTATTCATTTTCAAGTGGCCTTTACACTTTTGATTAGTAATAATAACGTTGCTGTCTAATAGATTATATGTTAATGTATCCCAATTAGTTTGTCTTTTTGGTGTTTATGCGTATCCTACACCTTTTGATTGATCAAAGCCATCGGTCTGAACAACTGCAAAATCGTATGACTTGACGTCATTTTAGTACAGCAAGCAACAAATCAGCCACACGTATAGTTGTGAATATACTTGCTGCGAAGGTGAAGATCTACAAATAGCTCCATAGCATATCCTCATTATCAATATAAAACGCGTGCAGGCTCAAATGCATGAACACATACACTTGATGCTTCCGTCGCCCCGAGTCACACGAACACATGCGCACATTTCCACGGATACAGCGCACTCTCTCGGCCATAAAGGTAAAAACAAGCGGAAATATTCCTGCGCTTTGAATTCCAGCGGAGTCCATAACGCACCGCTTCATGCTCTGGCAAATCTACGTATTTGTATAAGGACAGGAAAAAAAAAATCGATGGATGGAGCCGATATGTGACCGTCCAAACACTGACCCTTACCGTCGGATTAACCGATCAGCAAAAAAGAGATTCTGGGTTAGGTTTTATGACAGTAATGTACACTGAAGATCAGTGTGGGTTCCATAGTCTCAGTGATAAATTGGGTTGCTGGTTTTCAAATAAAAGGCTGATTGCAAATCAAGTATAGCATATATAATTCAAAGCTGAGGCTGAGTCCCTTTACGTGTTAATTTGAATTCTGTTAGGTGTGCTTGAACATCAATTAGTGGTCCTGTCATTCGAGAAATAAACATTTATAACGTGTCATATCAACATAGGAACCACAGCAGAACAGATAACTGCAACTTTAGGGACGACAGAAGTATTTCAATATCCGATTGAATATTAGACCTTAGAAATCTCTCTTCACATTCAGCATCTAAGTTTACGCATTGGTAAAGGTTGCGTAATTCAAGAGAACTTCAACACAACATGCGTCTTTTGGTGGACACGTACTCGTGTAGTTTAGGCTTGGGTGAAATGTACCAGCGCGGAATCTTTTCATTGTGTGAGGTTTTGCCGCAGAGAAGCCCAAATTGTATATAGGCCTGCTTGTATTAATTCCGAAGAAGATGATCAACTTTGACACATACGCATAGAGAGAATGGGTGCGTACGGCAAATGACATTTTGACGATGTCTCTGCCAACTTCAAGCGATGGCAGGTGTGTTAACGCTAAGACTTTGAACGGCACACAATAGAGTTTACAGGAGGTTGGAACTCTGCAAGACCAGCATGGGTCAACTGACCATATTTTGATAAGCTGCTGATGGTACATGGATCAACTAGCGGGCCTTCTTTTGAGTTTCTACAGGTGAAGGTCAAGAGCTCACGAACCGTTGATAACAACACAATCTGACCAAATAAACTGTGTGTGGACAAGAGTGCTAACATGGAAAAGACAGGGGTGGGTAGGTCGACAGTTTTTTACTTTTATCCTGACTTAAGTGATGTTTTACATTAACAAAAGGTGCCATTACTTAAATCTAACATAACATTTCACAATTTACAATTAAGCATTACGTGTGCAGGCAACGGGGAACACAAACCGATCAGTTTCTTACCTTGTCTGACATCAAAGAGGAGTGCGTCACTATTCACTGGAAAGAGACAAAGCTGAGTCTCGTGTCTTTATATTGTGTTTTTCTTTCCTCTCAGACTTTACCTGTCAGATTTCACATTTAATATCCAGTGGCACATAGCACGGACGTCATTCAGTTACTGCATTCAGGTGTAACAAATGTATGCGGGCGAGAGCTGTGTTACAATACGTCCAGTCTCCAAAAGCAGTTTTCAAGATGTTAAAATCACCTCCGCTGAAAACAGTAGCACTGGCATATCCACAACCGATCGTGACGGTACAGAAACATTTCAGGTGGTTTGGAAATCCCCATGCTCTGCGTCGCAAACAAATCGGCAAAATAATTTATCCAGGTTGGTAAAAGACTACCTCCAAACCGCTGGCGACTGCGCACCCTTGGATGAGGAGCGCCTGTGTATTCTACAGGCTGAGAGGAGGATGGAGCGCCTATTCTTGCGCCTTGGCTATCGATTGATCACATGAGGTTTCTCGGTAGGAACGCAGCTCCATTCCAACACCATCACGAAATCCTTTCCTAGATGCATCGGTTACTTTTTTGTCAAATACCGTTCACAGATACATCACAAGCCGACCTCGATCCGTGCGGGAAAAGATTAATCAGATAAAACATAGTTTTCGGATTCGTAACTGCAATGGGCACCCAGGACTTAATAATAGCTATACTGAACGGAGTGTTGCTTAGAGGCCGTAGACACTTCACTGTTACCTCAGTATGAGAGTATACCTGGGTGGAGGCTGTGCTCTCGAACGCACAGTGCGCGTAAAGCTTCGCCAAGCAGCGCGACAAAGCGAGAGATTGACGCGCGCTGATGCCTGTTGGAGTGAGCGCGTCACTCCCACACCCGTAGCAGAAAGTGCGTCTCCGTTTGTAAGGCAACGCGCTGCCCATCAAACCTCTAAAAACCCTCTGACTACAGCATACCAGGCACGTGCAGAGAAGGAGGGCTACAGGGGCTCTAGCACCTGCCCTTTTGCCCCTTTGATGTCCAAGTGCCCTTTTGACAAGACCCGTTTTTTACTTTTTAAAAATTGTAATACTTCCGCTAGTTTCAACGTGAATATTCCCAAAAATGTCTCATTAATAGTTTGTGAAGTTAGAAATTTACAAAAATAACAATTTTCTGTGTTAATTGAAATGCCTTGCGACCACAAATCCGTGACGTCATACATTCAGTGAAATCTCAGAAGGTGCACGCAGGCACAGTGCTGCAGGAGATGTTTGGGAGCACGGTAAGGTCACTTGGCAGTTAGCCTATCTGAACATGCAATAGTATTCAGCTTAGAGATAGAGAATACAATGTTTAAAGTTGTTTCATGTTTAATGAAGTAGGCTATCAAACCTGTTTTAACAATGTCATGGTCCATCCATTTCAATAACCTGGCAGCTTCGAAAATCTAAGGCTGAACATTCATAACATATTCTGTTTAGGTTACTATGTTGTAGTAGCTTAGGTTAGTAGACCTAGTTTATAAAACAGAGTAGGCAAACCTTTTCTAAATCGTCATAAGCCGACGACATAGGCTACTGTAGTTGTTTAACCCAATTCCACACGTTGTTCTCTGTTTACAGTAGGCTTAGGCTACATTATGCGTCATTTCACTGTGGCCACACGCACAGCACGTGAATCTGCAAGACACCAGCTTGCTAATAGTGGTAGTTCACTGTGATAAACATTAAAATTATAGCCTGACAAGCCAGACTAGGCAATAACGTATTCGCTGCCGCTAGGGTGCGTCTAGATTTCTAGGCTATTAAAATTAGCTTTGAATTTAATCAATAAGATGGAAGATGTTTTATTTTGATATAATTTGCATGTAGCCTATGTATTCTCTATTGGGTTGTAATCAAAATTAAGTTTTAAATAAAGTTAACACGTTTTCTGAAACTTTTGTTCCATGTGCCCTTTTTTTAAATTTGAGCCCCTGCCCCTTCAAAGATCTCTGCAGGCCCCTGCAGCATACCCTCTAAATGAAAGCATCGAACGACTTTGGAAGGATGCTATGACTGAGTTTATTCTGAGAGGCGGTTTTGGTTCCAGTAAGCGTTTACTTGCTCATAGATGAAAATGCAAAAACTCCCTAAGCGCATAATTAATACAGATACAGCAGCAGAAATCATGCATCTGTAACCACTTTACTTCAGTAAACTTCATTTATGTTTGTGAATAAGGGTTAATTAGTCAATAGTTTTATGATATGCTAATCTCTTCAGAGCTAAATGGTGCCGAGAGAGAGAGGGAGCACAATATTTTATTTAGCTAAATACATGTTGACTGAAATGAGGGTAGGCCATAAGCATAATTGTCTGCATTCACAGTCTTGCTGGAGTAATCCTGTCTATCGCTCTCATATATCGTATATCCCGCAGCGTAGTAGGTATCACCTGTAGTGCTAAAATGATACTCATATAGGCCTGATATTTGCTGTTAATGATAATTGCACTATTACACTACATTTGCGACCTGTTGCATGTCTTTTTTTTTTTTTTTTTTTTTTTAAAGCCCGACATATTTCTTCAGCACCATGGACAACGACCGGATAGCGCCTATAGGGCATATCCCTGATCCCGCTAACCTGAGTTTGGATATTCCAGGCTAGACCTGCTTGCTTCTAACCGGGAAAGCCTTCCGCTCGATCCAAAAAAGGCCCTCTTATCACCTGGACAATAAACTCACCTTTCTTTGTTGAACGACAGTTTTGTTTCCAGATATTTGGTAAATTCCGCCTTGCGTAGGCCTATTTATCAGCAGCGAATGTTAGACATTTGTCGCTGAAGCCAACAATAAATACCAATTTCAGTGTTCTTAGATCACATTAATTCACCACAGCAACCGTCGATAACAGCAATTCCGCCCCTTTCATTGCCTTTTCTCCTCTTCACTTCACCGTACCCAAGAGGCCAGATATGAAGTAGCTCTCTTGTTCCGTGACAGCCAAATTGTATTAACGCTATTTGTGGTATTGACATTCGATATAAGCGACACGTCAAGACCAGACAGAAAAGGAAAGAACGGTTTTACCAAGGTCAATAGGGAGAGGCTAATATGTGTTGCAAATAAGCCGTTAGGTCCAAATAATAACCCTGTGTCATTAATATGATTGCCTTTGTACAAGGAGAGATTATTGATCCTGCCTTTCCCAAATACATTGAGATGGAGCACTCAAAACGTCTCTCACTTAATGAGGCCTTAATAAGCAAAGATTTTGGGGGGAAAAACCTAATCCTATCATTACTATCATCTAATCATTATTTATCTGACAGGTTATTGGTTGTGTTACATTGTGTGTTTGTATGTGTGGCGTGGTGCTGTGTGTGTGTGTGTGTTTGTGAGGGTATGGTAATGCATATCCATTTAACCAAACATTGTTGACACATTATAGCTACACTGAACTGTAATAGAGCTTCATATTTTGAAAATGGGACTTGACATACCTGTAGAGTTGAAAATGGGACTTGACATGAGTTGAAAATGGCAATAATTAAACGGAGTCTAAGTGATTGTAACAGTAAACAAAATCTATCCCTTCATAAATAACAAACAAGCAAGCAAAAACGTTCACAGTGTAGCTTTAATATTCAACATTGTGACCTGCACACCAATGAGTTGCCTCTACTTTTTCATTTCATACAGACGGTGGATATTCAAACAAGTCATGCAACTACACTACAATGTACAGTATAGCCTTACTTGCAAAATGTCTCTTCAGATGACTCATTGTGCATTCAGCACCAAACACTCAGTCTATCCTCCTCCTCCTCTCTCTCTCTCCCTCTCTGTCTCTCCTCTTTTTTTCTCCTTCTCATTCTGCCTTAGCCCTGCTGTCAACCCTATGGTATCGCATGGTCTCTGGAGGGCCATGGCAGAGCCATACTCAAGCCTTAGCAGAATCACTCCTCCAATTTGTTAAAGGTTACATTTAAGATGTGTGTCGTGGCGGTGCAGGGGTTACATGTTACGCCGTCGGCGCCACGGCCCTCCCTAATGATCTGGGCAGTGTGCGGTCTGCGCTGTCTGGACCTGGCCTAGCGGGGGGGGGATTTTATGGCACGGCAGCGTAGGCTACACTGTGCTTTTCAATTACCAGCTGTACATTCAGATCTGCCTGCTGCCTGAACCCGAGGACTGGAAATACAGTCTCCATGTAACCACTGCCTTCTTAACCTCTTTGTACTTCTTATTTCTCTCTCTCTCTCTCTTTCTGTCTCTCTCTCTCTCTCTCTTTCTCTCTCTTTGTCTTTTATCCTCTCTCTGGCTATATCTTTTTTATGCCCCCCCCCCCCACACACACACCACTTAGTTTCCATTTCCAGCGAACTATTATCTCCAAAGAGAGAGGAAAAGAGTTGCAGAGTGGTGTCAAGTTGTACCAGCACTAAGACATGAGCTTCCGTTGAGCCAAGGTGAGTCTTTCAGTGACCCTGGTTATTCAACTGAGGTGACAATACAATGAGGCTGATGTAAGAGAGAGCACACACACATGGACACACTGAAACAGATACATACTGCCTCACACACACATACTATGATGCACAAAGAAACAAGTGTAAATGTGTATACATTCACACACACACACACACACACACACACACACACACACACACACACACATGTGTAACTGTAGCTGTTGAGACCTACCAAAGGACCAGTGGACATGACCTTGCAGAATCAAGCACAATTTGGGAGGAACTCTAAATGTGATAAGGGATACAGAATCGATAGCCCAATTTAGTTAACAAGGTTCTGCGGCATCTGGCAACACAATCTGTCATGCATCACTTCAGCACAGGATACTGTGTGTAAAAGCTACAATCAGTGTTTCTTAACTGTTGCTGACTGAGAGTCTAGACCAAGAAGCAGTCTGATAAATCATGTCCTCTTTCCCATTTCTCAGGAGCTCTCTCTCTCTCTCTCTCTCTCTCTCTCTCTCTCTCTCTCTCTCTCTCTCTCTCTCTCTCGGATGGCAGTGCAGAGAAAGAGACAGAGGTAAAGAAAGAGGATAAATAACACAAATAACACTACTAATACTAATACTATTACTACTACCACTACTACTACTACTACAACAACTCCTACCACTACTACTACTACTACTACCACTACTACTACAATTACTACTACTACTGCTACTGCTACTATTACTACCACTACTACTACTACTACCACTACTACTACTACTACTACTACCACTACTACTACTACTACTACCACTACTACAACAACTCCTACCAATACTATTACTACTACCACTACTGCTACTACTCTTACTATTACTACTATTTCCTCTCTGAAGCAGACATATGAATTATTTGATGCAGAGGGATGTTTCTCTCATTCTCTCTATCACACACATACATACGCAGGCACACTTACTTTGGTTCAACTTTTTCTTCTCTTTATTGGCAAGCACAGTAATGATGTCATGCCACAGTTCTGTGTCTTGTCTTGGCAGACATTTTGAAAAAAACATTCTATAATTGCTTTGTGGTCCTTCCAAACAACAGCTGCTGCTGTGCCAGTTAACTTGACACCAGCTATAGCTACATACTTATAGAGAGGCACAAGCAATGCAAAAGTCCCCCATCAAAGTGAAACAAATGTGTGGTATTTTTTTCCAGATAGACCAGAACAGAAGGGAGATGACTTAGACTCTATGCTATAACATCTCTGTACAGCTTTGTCGTGTGTGGTGGAGTGCCATGTACAAGCTAAAATTATGAATTCATTTTCCAGAGAACACAAAACTGACTTTTTGTTGAGTTGCCGGTCTGACTGAAGCAAACCTGTGTTGAATGACAAATACATTTCACCAACCTTGCAGACTAAACTTCATCAAATGAGGAATATGGATATAGCTTCAAACCAATTATTAGCAGGCCTGATACAATTGTCCACGTGTTAGGTCTGAACTCAAAGATATATTTTTAAGTAGGATTTCCCAAAGCCAAAAGAACAGCACTTTCTCTGAAGGGTAAACATAAGTGGTTTTATCTGTGCTTCTTTAGCTAGAACCAAGTCTTTTTCACACTGGTTTGTATGGCCAGTGCTTTGTTTGCACAGGAACAGATAAGGATTGGATTAGTCATCATGTCCTTGAGAGCCCAGAGAGCAAAGAGCAAATGTGTTTCTCTGTTATCTTATATTATCTGTTAAATAGCTTAATCCACTACTCTAAGAACCACAGTCCAGACCAGTATTGGAATGAAGTGTATCCAAAGTGTTCTTGCTCATAAGGCTTTGATAACCCTACAGTCGAGATATTATAGTGCATTTAGATTGAATTTAAGTCTCACTTAAGGTTAATTTGATTATACTCAGATTCCTCGTTAAACTGAACTTGTCAGGAATTCTCAAGATTACTTTTTCTACAGCCTCGCTCCTATATTATTGCTTATTGAATTGAGTCAATCAGGTGTGTGTGCGTGTGTGTGTGCATGTGTGTGTGTGTGTGTGTGTGTGTGTGTGCCTACTCACAGGTTGGACGAGTGCCTCTTGAAGGGCTCTCCAGCTTAAAGAGGAACACTGTAATATACAATTCTCACCTTTGTGAAAAAGCATAGCTAACCCCAGACAAGGTCCACACAGATTTGGTCTTCACATCAGCCTGTTTATGTGTTGCTGCATGCCAGTGTGTTTAGCGCAGTATTTGTCCATTTCTCTGTCACACATATGTTTGGATTAATGTTACCAGTCTCTCTCCATTTGTCTATTTCAGTGTTTCTCAAACTTTTTCAGACTAGGGACCACTTAACCAATAAAAAAAAAAAACATGGACCACCTAGCTAAAAAAAAAAGACCTACTTCAACAGTATATTACACAATAGGCCTATTCAATGAACCACCTTGCTAACTGTCTTTGCACCTTGCTTATTGTGTCAGAGGATTCATATCATTTAAACTGCCGTAGCTTAGGCAATGTTGAAGAACTGTTTGGACTTACATACAAGTTGGTTCAATGCTGCAAACAACTCATCTATATTATATTTTACCACATCTGCTCGCGGACCACTTGGGATAGCTTGCATGTTTGAATTAATGTTACCAGTCTCTCTCCAGTTTTCAACCATTTCCCAATTTGTCATTTTTGCAGACACAGTGTCTATGTCTCCTCTCTCTGTTTGGGCAGGGCTTGCTATTTGCTCTGTCTGTTGGTCTGCTCGTCAGGCTGGCACACAGTGTGTGTGTTTGTGTGCTATTTGCTCCTATACCTCCTCTCTGACTGTGTCCTTTGTGTGTGTGTGTGTGTGTGTGTGTGTGTGTGTGTGTGTGTGTGTCTTTTTTCAGCTGTCCGTTAATGAGCATCAGTGTGTTTGCTCTGTACATTATTTTGTCTTTCAACATACATGACATACACACACACTCACACACACGTACGCACACACACACACACACACACTGGGCATTTAGGATCTTGTTAAAGGGACACCAGGCAACGTTCGTAAGTGGGTATATGGTTAAATGACTCATTACAGGGCGAATGAAGGCTCTCTCGCCCGCCCCTACTGCCTGTAGGAAGAATATCCCACTTGCAAGTTCGGTGTATCCTACCCGCCGACCGAAGCAGGATCAGTTTACAGCACAGAGGCAGGCTAATGAAACGCTAGAGATTGTTGCAAACGTGTGTATAATGGCAGAGCCGGCGAAGAAGCAGCGAAAACCCTTGACGGAAGACGCAAAGAAAAGGAAAAGAGCTTCAGACAGAGCGAGGGGGAGTTTCGTAGAGAAAAAGCATCAAGCTTGCCTGGTGTCCCTTTAAAACAGTAATGGGACAGTGTGGAAGTCCTGGATTCATATCCCCCCAACACACACACACACACACATACCCACACGCACACAACCACCCACACACACACACACCCCCCCACACACACACCCATGCACACACAGACACACACACACACACACACGCACACACACACACACACACCACACACACACACACTCACACACACACAGACACACACACACACACAGACACACACACACACCACACACACACACCACACTCACACACACACCACACACACACACACACACACACACACTCACACACACACACACACACACACACACACTCACACACACACTCACACACTCACACACACACCACACACACACACATTCACACACTCACACACACACACACACACTCCCACACACACACACACACACACACACTCACACACCACACACACACACATTCACACACTCACACACACACATTCACACACTCACACACACACACACACACTCACACACACACACACACACACACTCACACACACACACACTCACACACACACACACCCACACACACACACATTCACACACACCACACACACACACACACACTCACACACACACACTCACACACACACATACTCACTCACACACACACCACACACACACACTCACACACACACACACACACACACACACACACACACACTCACACACACTCACACACACACACTCACACACACACACTCACACACAGTGTCTTGCTGCTGCTGCTGCTGATTTATGAGGGCCCTTTCCTCCCCACCCAGCTCCACCTGACTCCCTGGCCCACTTTCCCCTCTCCTCCCCTGGGTGCGGCCTGCAGAGCCCCGGCCTGACAGCCAGACAGATCCTCCCCGGCTGGCCCATACACACCAGGGGAGAGCAGGCACGAGCTGAATCACACAGGCACACCTTACTGTTTGGAACAGGTGGCTGGACATGAAGCATGAGATGTTGAAAGCCTAAGCAGTTGTGTATATTTAGTCTCTTTTGCCATTGTTCAGACTCTAAGCTGTTTCAGTCCTTTGACATACAAACAAATAGAATAGGCAGTGAGATAACTTACAGTAGTAGAAACATTTACATTTACATTGATTCATTTAGCAGACACTTTTATTTTTTATTTTTTTATCTAAAGAGACTTACAAAATGATGAGTAACATTCAACCGACATAACATGTTCTCATTCATATGTTGTCGTACGTGTCTCCAGGCAACACTCTGCTAAGGCTTGTCATCATGGATGATGCTGTTATTTGATGGTGCATTATTGCATGTCTGTTGCTTTCATGTTCCGATGGAAGATATCAAACAAATCTTTTGAACCGGTAATACCATACAAACAGGGAACAGATCAGACAGCCTATGAGATTCTCCCCCAATCTGGGTGTTACTGTCGTCATCTAGACAGCAATTCACAGTCAAAATGCATCAACAAGTCTTCTGCAGAGACCTGTGAATAATAATAATAATAATAATAATAATAACTAGATGTACCGCATAGCGGTACAAAATATGACCGCCGCTCAGTCCTGTACATCCGTTCCACAAAAATAAATCACACTAATCAATTTGTCTCCATCTTTTACTCCATCCCACACTCTTGAAACTTTTGTGTATGCTTGTTTGGCATGCCTTTGTGTGTGTTTGCAGCTGCACAGAAAGTAGCCTACTGGCGCTGCAAAGGTGAATAGATTGTAGAATAGCCCAAAAAGTTGTAACATTGTTATAAAACCTTTAAAATCTCTAAACAATCACAAGTAGGGCAGTTCATCACAGTTCATCCATTGCAACTGGATTGATGAAAGGTCACTTACACCTGTAGGCTACATTGTATTTGGGAAAAGCAGAAGGTATCAGCATAACGATATATTTTTATTGATTTATTTATTAATAAACAAAAACATCTCTGTCAGTTCCATGCAGTTTTCAACAGCTATCAAAATGGAAAGGTCATTTTTGGATGGATGGATTTTTTGTGAATGTTTCTTCTTCTACATAAGATTTTAGTCATCTTTAGTTCATGTGATACTTTATTGTCAATGCAAAATTAAGTACCAGTAGTCTGAAACGAAATGCAGTTTTACATCTAACCAGTGGTGCAAATAACTGACATGTCCAAATGGGCCTTCATGAAATGCGTCGCTAGACTGTTCATACACATTTATGTATTTAGTGGCCCCCCCGCGCTGGGCCCCCCGAAAGCCCAAAAATGCAGTTTTTCCTCAACCAAACAAAATTTTTCCGTAAAAGTCTAGTGGGGCTACATACCCACCAAATTTCATGTGACCCGGTGTTTCGGTGTACCGGGTATCGTTGACCAAAAATTCAGGAAGTAGAAAAAAAAACAAAAAAAAAACTTGACAATCCCTATATGACCGCTTCGCTAGCTTTGCTAGCAGCGGTCATAATAATAATAATAATAATAATAATATCCAATGTCCTGTTTTGCCATATGTGGGCAAAAAGAAGCTTCAGCATCATACTATGTTCCAGCAGGTGACCCAGAACTTATCAATCAACTTAAAGCATAGGTTCTCAAAGTGCGGCCCGGGGGCCAATGGCGGCCCGTGGAAACATTTCTGGCGGCCAGCGATAACATCTGATAACATCTGTAAAACTGTTAAAACTGTACAACTGTACTGTGTGATTTGAAAAGAATGAATCTCCATTTAGTGGTGTTTAGTGGCCATCAGGTTTTCCTGTAAGTGCTTTGGTAGCTGGAATTGGCCCTGAATAAGGCCTATGCTGATAAGAAGCAAGGCACACTGAGACTGTTCTAAATAAGTTTGTACTTGAAATGGATTGCAACCAGAACAGTTATATCCCAAATTTGTTTGTTTGTTGAGGGTAGAGAACCCCAGGGATTGTGTGTGCATTGCAATTTTTCACAAGTTTTGCCAGGTTTAGCCTCAGTTATGAATTAAAATGTGTTTAATGCAATAAATATAAACTGTAGAGATGCAACCTGGTCATTACAGTAAAATGATTACAAATGGGATTTTTTTTCCAGGTTTTTTTTTTTTTCTCCCCCCGCCCCTTTGGCGGCCCTCAGTTCAATGTTGGGTTCCTGAATTGGCCCTCACCAATCAAAACTTTGAGAACCCCTGATTTAAAGCATTACTGTAACTATTAGTATTATTTATTTGGGGTAGAAATATGATTGTAATGTTAGTTCAAATTACTTCAGATGTAGCAGACTTCTTTTTTACATCTTTTTTACACAAAAACAACATTTTTACATCACTCTAAAGAATTTATGACTAGAAATGCACTAGAATAAAAACTAGTTTGATGGTTTTCTGTTCTCAATTTAGAGTAACTTATGTTTTCCTATGCTATGAGCTCAAGACACCACAGAGAGCCCTTTCAATATGGACCCTTTCAACAAGGTAAACAAAAACAATGCTTGAACGTTCTATTAGGGCTCCAATCTACTTCCTCTGCATTAAAGGTGATAGAACTGCATTGCTTTAAAGGTGCGATTTGTAGGATTGTTACCGAACGTTCTGCAGGCCAAAATCAAAACACTGGTGAACGTTCTCAAGACTACCAGACGCGAGCCTCTTCTGGGTTGCCAGATGTAATTAAGACTTAGCTAACGTTAGTTGACCTGCAGCTGCTTTAACGTTTCTCCATCCATGACCCAGCTACACATTACGGAAACAGTAAAAAAAAAAAACCTCTCTAACCAACGTAACATATTTAGCTGAAGTTAGCGATGCAGATGAAGTTTAGCCTAGGCTACCTGTTGTGGAGAAATATGGCCAGCTCTGCGTCAGACTTGATATTCTTCGTTTGACGAAGACGTCACCATCTCAAGAAGCTCCTCCGATGTCCACTTAATTTGTTTCTTGTTTAAATTTGGGAAATTTGCCTGCCTCTCGTAGTCGTTCATGACTACAACTGACAGCTGTTGACAGTTGGCCTTTGCTAATTTGGCAACCCAAATAGGAGGACGCGCTAGCCCATTATTAATACGCTATTCTAGAATGAATCGTTCAAAACATAAACGAAAATTCCAAGACATTCCGCCCCGTAGCTCATTTTTTTTCATGGGTTTTACGGGGTTTTACGGGTTAGAGTAATGTTGTCAAATAAGCCATTACTTCAATTCATCGTGTTTCCTTACTCTCTGACAACATATGGTGATCATTTTTGGAATGGTTACAGTTTATTTTCCATTATTTCCTACATACTGGACCTTTAAGATAACATATGGAATGTTAAAAAGGAAGTCTTGTGGGGCCAATTATGATGCTGATAATGGAACTCTCTTGAAAGGGTCCATAGCCAAGAAATGAAATAGCCTGTGAAAACAAATGAAAGCAAAGCTAAACTAGGCACCTCCATCTTTCCTTACATTTGAACATCATGCCGAGAGAGAACTTTCACTTTTGTTAGCCTTCAGTTATGCATGTAATTCCGTGTCAGCAAACACAAGTAATCGCAGGTGAGCGTATTGTTTTCAGGTTTAACTGTTTTCTCTATAGGAAGTGAAGATAGACAGGAAGCGAGTGGGAGAGAGACAGAGGCTGGGCTGGGGGAGGCCGAAAACGAACCTGGGTTTCCGGGGTCACCTTCACCCAACTTCATATTGTTTATATGGGGAAATATATAAACTCATATCTTTGTTAGACACAAGATATGAGTTTATATAGTTCTTTGTTAGTATTTTCTTTCAACTGACAATCCAAACCTTTTGGGAACCATACGTGGACTGAGCTGTGCATGGGTGCAGCGGTGTGGCACTGCAGTGGCGCACACACAGACACATGGGGGCCAGAGAGAGGTTGTGCATGCCTGGATCCATACCCTGGCCAAACCAAGCCTGGCTGGCTGTCGGCCCCACTGTTCAGTCCATCTGCCAGGCTACCACAGGCAGCAAAGGGTGCAGACATGTCCTCTGTTGCAACCTCAAGCCCCCTCTCCAAAACACACACGAGTTCTGCGCACACACACACACACACACACACACACACACACACACACAAACACACACACACACACACACACAATTGTACCACAGACTCACATTCTGCTATTCTCCTAAGTCTGTAATAGTAGTTCTAAGAGAGGCAGAAACAGATTGGGTTGAATACTGCTGATGACAATGAGCGTAGCAATGATGATTATATTGTAACTATAATAACAATGGTTATGATGAATGCAATGGCTAAATCAACGGGAACAACAGACAAAAGAAACAAACAATGGGAGGTACTCCAGCAATGATGGACGAGTGACACACAGTTATTGTACCAGTCAATACATCTGGAGTTGTTTCCACATGTATTTCTGTGTGCCTTCATTGTTTGTGTGATAGAGTAAGTATGGTATGTCTTTCAGTGTATATGTTGTGTGTGATAGAGTAAGTATGGTATGTCTTTTAGTGTATATGTTGTGTACTGTATGTGTGTGTGATAGAAAGACAGTATATGTGGGTTTAAGTTTGTATTTAATTGTGTGTTTGTTTGTGTTTGCATATGCTTACATGTGTGTGTTTGTGGTTGTGTATGCTTGCGTGTGTGTGTGTGTGTGTGTGTGTGTGTGTGTTAGAGAGCGGCGTTGGAGTAACAGGCTGATGAATGGAGGTGTGTGACACACAAAGCGGGTTCCCACTGCGTCTGCATCGTTTCTCTCGACCTTCGCTTGCACCACAGCGGGACGAGACACAGCCGTCACAATCAATCTTCATCGCCCCGGTAACCCCCCCCCCCCAACTAAATACTCACCACACTGCACTAGTGTTCTATCCCAAACTCCCTTCCTGGATTGCCAAGTCACATAGCTTATCACCCTGTATGTGAGCCGTGACAGAAATATTCTCAGAGCATCAAACACGGCGAGGCGAAATGCTTTTTGTCCCAAAACAAAAGAAAAGAAAAGCAATTTTTCATTTCTCTTCAGTCCTCCATTCCCGCTCTCTCTCTATTCTCTCTGGAGACATCAAATTACTCTGAGGATATCCACTAAATGTCCCTTCAAACTAGATTTATTACAACAACAACAACAACCCTTTTCCCCATCTTCTCTTCTCAGAGTCTGCAGTGTCCTGCCCAGGACACCGTATCACCACACAGGCACCGTATCATCCTAATTCCTTATTTGCTTCCTCTACTACACTTCTCATCCATCCTCTTTCAAAGGCCACTGGTCACTAGATTCTCCAACTCTACTGACGTTTTTCTCTGCCTGCCTGACTTCTGTCTTTCTTTTTTTCATCTGTATAGACTCAGAAGTTTGGTATGTAATGAGCCATACTGTATGATGACTTGTCAAATGTAAATCAGCTGTATTAAAAGCAAACGTTGTCCCTAATGAAGCGTTAGACTGGAGTGTGGGCCTCAATGAGAAATGCATTCAAAGCAAGCACAAGTTCTACATACAAGTGGCCTTGTGTGAAGAGGCAAGGGGATGTTTTAGTGGTGTCAACAACAATCGATTCGGCGATGCATTGCAATGCGGGGCATGGACGATTCAGCATCGATGCGGCAATGTGCCATAATCGATTATGTCACTGTTTATTTTCTGGCCTTGAATGGACAATAAAGTTGTGAAGTTTCAATCACTTCTGGGGGCATTTCCGGAGCAACATTGTAATGACATGTGCAGCCTGTAGCTACATGCTAAGCGGCAGCACTAGCTAGCATAACAACAACACCAAAGAATCAAGATGACGGAGGGAGATGAACGCGATAGACGGGTAATTAAAAACGGACCCAAAGCTTGGAAAGCGGACATCTGGGCACATTTCGGATTCTACGAAGTTAAACTAAACGTGGTGTGTAAAACCTGCCACACTAAAATTAAGCACGTTGGCAATACAACTAACTTCACGAACCATGTCGATCGTTGGCATCCTGAGTTGGCTTCGTTACTGTGTGTGCAGTATGTGCAGGGTAGGAATTTCACGACGGCCATGGCCATCGTTGCCCCTTGAGTTGGCTGTGATGCCCCTTTGAAAATCAGAGGTTTACAGGCCACGGTGGTCTTGGTGTCCCCTTCTTTCAATATTCTGTTTTGCGTCTGACTAATAACGATTTTTATTTAGCCTATGGCCTGTCAAAATATAACCTGGCAATAGCCAGATGAATTTCGCTCCGCCTAGCTCCACTCTTCCATCTGGAACCGATCCATTGAAGTGTTGCTTCAGAAGGCTGGGCCTAATCAAAAAATGCTTGCATATGATTGAATAAGCCACTTGTCCGTCATCTATTGACGTGCTACTTCAACCACTCACATCGAAGCCAACCCGTGACGCTAATAACAGACTCACAGTTGCTTCTACGCTATGTCACATCTATGAAACTCCCGCCCTGCGTCCTGATTGGCTAAACCATAAAGTTGGTTGGAGAAATCACTCTCAATGGAAGAGGTCCCAGATGGATGTGAGTGAAGCTAGGCGGAGCTAAGCGGAACGACATTCATCTGGCTAGGGTCAGGTTAGTCAAAATAAGCATTCACAGCGCAAATTAATTTAGTCTTTTACGTAGTGGAGAAAGTGACAGCGCACGGCAAGAAAGAAAGTGCATCCAAATTCACCCATTCTTCTCAGTTGAACTACTCGCGAACGAGCCTACTCATCACACAGACATCACAAGTAGCCTATCACATCACATGAAAGAGCTTTTTCTCAGCTTTTAAACGATGTTAGCCATTAATTGCTGTGGTGAACGGTTCACAAGAAAAGTAAATAATATAATTCAATTTAATCATAAATTCTACTGAAGGTTCTGCGCCCATCTCCCTACCCATTCATATCAGTGGGATACTTCACGAACCCTTCGTTCAACACATAACAAACCATATATCAGAATAAACAGCTGACCTTACCGAACAGAAGGGTGTAAAGCAGACGCCTGTACAGTTAGCTGTTCCAGAGTAATCCAGTTTTGAATTTGCAGCAAATTTCGACATGCATGTATGTCTCCAAATTTGGGCTTTTTATGTTTTACAATGTGTTTATATTATTAAACTTATTAAAATGCCATATCCAATACCCTGTACCATTCAATTTTATTTTATTTAATAATATTTATGTCAAAGATACAGGAGAGTGATAATACACACATAGCCAATAAAATATGTTGTTCAATATCTGACTGCTTGTATTGCCTCATGACCTCAAAATTTGCCTTGTTGTGTGCAGTAGAATTTTGATGCATCGCAATGCATCGTAGAATCAAATTGAATCGAATCGTTACCTGGTGAATCGTAATCGAATCGAATTGTGAGGGCAGTGCCAATGCACACCGCTAATGTTTGTACCCTCACTAAGAAATGTCATCATCATATAGTCATACAATCAGATAAGACATGTCATCATCATATAGTCATACAATCAGATAAGACATGTCATCATCATAGTCATACAGTCAGATAACACACATCATCATATAGTCATACAATCAGATAAGACATGTCATCATCATACATCATCATATAGTCATACAATCAGATAAGACATGTCATCATCATATAGTCATACAATCAGATAATACATGTCATCATATAGTCATACAATCAGATAAGACATGTCATCATCATATAGTCATACAATCAGATAAGACATGTCATCTTCAAATACTGTAGTCATATCAGATAAGACATGTCATCATCATGTAGTCATACAGTCAGACACTGACAGCTTGTCTACTGTATGTAACTGCAGTTCATCTGTATGGAGTTAAGGCCTGTGATAAGACTGTATTTGTATTTGTATGCAACTGATTATGTTGGTCCTCTTTGGTCTGTTCTTGGTGGGGCTTTGTCGTTCAAACCCTGCTTGCCAGATGAGATGAGATGGGGATTTTTCCCCTAAATAAAATAAACAAATTGTCTTTAAATCTTGTCTGCATTGAATTGCCCAATCCCTCTCCAGGACCAAATTCAATACTACGACTTTTCCACTTTGTCAGCACCTTCAAAAAACATTTGTTTAGTCCCCTGACTAATAAGGCATTACTTTTTTATAGCTGTTCAAGAGAGAAATAGCTTTTCAATTTCACTCACCGATTAAAACGGTGGCAGATTCACTGTAATTGTCTCTCTCTTTCACCCAAAAATGTCAGATTTATCTAAATCTTCCACCCCACTCAAAAGAGAGCCATTTCACAGTGACGATACTCTGCTCAGCACATATATAATATCTCTCTTCAGACTGAGTATTTTTACATGGACATTCATTCATATTCTGAGTATTGACCTTATTCAGAATAAAACAGTACTGCAAATATGGTGTTTACATGAGTTGTTAATAGAATATTCCATTCATATTCCTATGTCACGCAGCATATTCTGACCCTTTTTAGGTCGGCTCAACCGTTTGGTAGAGCACATTTTGACTCATCATATTTTGTTAAAAACCAAACTAACTTTAATCTAATCTCATGCAGTCATTTATGGTCGGAATACTCCACATACAGTACCTTACTTTAGTTATGCTTATTTTGAACATGATCTTATTGGGGTTAAGGTAATCAGAATATGATTTTTTACATGGTAGTGTCTTATTCTGAATATTGCCTTAACCGGGTCAATATCGGAATACTAATGTCCATGTGAACTTGCATTCTTGTGTTTTCTTTCATATCTGTGAGGGAGTTCCTCAACCTAAAGCAGTTAAGTGTTTCTCAAACGTTTTTAGATCGAGGTCCACTTAACTTCTTAAATATTAAAACAAAGAAAACCATAGGCTTACTTCAAAGTATATTACAAATGACAGCCTACATTGCTATTCCTGAGGCCATCTTACTGTAATAGGAAGAATGGTGCTGCAATGGCAGTGTTCACATTTTCATCAAGTCTTTGCACCTTGCTTGTTGTGCCAGAGGTTTTCATTTTATTTGATTTGAACTGACCTTGTCTTAAGCCACCGATCCATGATCTTGACAGTTGACTGTCTTGACTGTTTGAATTTACATACAAGTTGAATTTATTTATTTCATCCCTGATAATCATATCTGTAATCATCCTGGACGCAAATCGTCCTTAGCCTTTCTGTTATTAATGTTATGTTGTGTTAATAAGCCATGTCAATGTGATGTCTTGTTAATTACAGTATGTGTTTGTGTAATGTACATCTGTTTGTCTGATGTAGTATTCTTGTGCATGTCATTGTAGTGTTGCATTTTCTGTAATGTCAATGGTGTTTGCAAAAAATTAAATAAAAAAAATGAATTTACATACAAGTTGATTCAATATTCAAAACAGCTCATCTCCCAACCAATCATCATCATTTTGGAGTGGCACATATAGGCAGTTTGAGAAACATGACAATAAAATATGATATTTTACCACATCTCTTTTCACAGACCACTATGGATAGATCATGGACCACTGTCCATGGTATTGTGGACAACACTTTGAGAAATACCGGTCACTGGAGCAACACTGGTGCCACACTGACCTCTGGTGGTGATTGTGTGCGTTGATTGCTTCCGGCAGGCTTCCGGAGCGCATGTTCAACACCCACACAGCACAAGGTGAGGTAGTCTTGCAGAGACAACGAGGGAAGACCCATGAGGCGGAAAGGGAACTCACTTACTGGGATGCACATTTACAACGCCAGTCAGAGGAAGACACTGTGGGAGGGAACACAGTCTTCAGCAGCAAAGACAAATAGAGTCCTACCACCGCAACAAGTAGTAGAATCATAAAACACTGCACTCTTAAAACGAATGTGTTGTCCCTATCTGGACACAGAGATGTGTTTTAAAAAACAACACATGTTGTGTTGTTTTCAACACAATCGTTTTAAGAGTCTGTGTCTACATAACTCCGCTCTCACCTGTCACCATCCTACCGTATGCATGTCTACCAACATCTCTTCTCCTCTGCCTCTTTTTCACTGTCTCCTTTCCTTTCTCCCTTTCTCTCTATCACTCATCCTCCTCTCTGCCAAGGAGTCGCTGGCTCAGCAGAGGAGGATCAGTTTCTAGTTTGGCACAGATTTATCCAGTCCAGTCCAGTACAGTCAGCTATAATCTGGTACAGCCGTCTCAGGTTGTCCCCTGACTCAAGATACATCCAGTCAAGTATTTTGCGGGTTTTAAGACATCAGAGTAGGGCCTAAGAGGGGCTTAAACAAACTCAATCCTGCTCAACAATCCTTACATGCCTTACGAGCTGCCAACTGATAAAAGTGTTTACTTGTGTTCCTAGCGTCACACTGGCATATGTCACACATGAACAAATACGTCTTGTATAAGCGTCTGCACACATAAATCTCCTCTGTGCACGAGAAAAGAATCACAAACAAACAACACACACATATACACACACACACACACCGCGGCTGCAGCATAGAAACAGCCCTCGCCATGGCAACATGTCCCATCGTTCGGAGGGCAGAGGCGTTCAGAGGGCCAGGTGCCCTCAGAGGTCCCTCTGAGCCCACGTGAAAGAAGCGCCTCCGACCCGCATTTAAATGGACATGCATATTCATCTGTGAATACGCTCACCTATTCATCTCGCTCACTGGGAGAGAGAGAGGGAGGTGGAGAGGGGGGCGCATGCAGCAGTGAGGGTGTTTATAGCAGTTGCCATGGGAGAGGATGATCACTGAGCTTACAGGGAATGGATGTAGCACAACTTTAGTTTAGTGAATTTATTTTAGTTTAGATGTAGGCTATGTTACGTAGGAGTTCACAACTTTAGTTTAGTGAATTTATTTTAGTTTAGATGTAGGCTATGTTACGTAGGAGTTCACAACTTTAGTTTAGTGAATTTATTTTAGTTTAGATGTAGGCTATGTTACGTAGGAGTTCACAACTTTAGTTTAGTGAATTTATTTTAGTTTAGATGTAGGCTATGTTACGTAGGAGTTCACACGGCAAGCAGAGCCGAAGTTGCACAGCTGAGGTTCCACCACAGAGGAATTCCACAATAAACAGTCTGCAGCCTTTAGGTTTATTTGAGTTCTTCACATTACTGGACAGAGTGGTTGACAAGGCATATAATCTCAGTTTCAGTTCAGGTTTTGCAGGGTTCATTGCAGAATTCATTTGTCAGTGAAACGAGAGTGGGCAATAACCTTTTCTTTAACCTACATTTTCTTTTGTTTTCATCTCTTATCACACGCCTACAAACTCAATCCTGGCCCAACACAAAATAAGAAAGAAATTCACATAGAAACCTTAAGACCTAAGTTGTAGAAGTAGGGCTGAAGTGAAGGCATTGCGCACAGTACTGATTCTGCATGGGGAAGACAAATTGTGTGACACACACACACACACACTAAAAGTTCTCTAAGTGAAATACCCATGTTGTTTTTGCTGTGCTTTAATGGTTGATGCTCTGAGAGGGCACACTGAATAACAAAACAATTTGAGTTGCTGAGCTGAACCTAACCAGAAAACCTGTCATATCAGCTTTCTCAGAGCATTCGTTTTCAGGAAGAGCCTAAGGTCAGCTGCATATAGCGCTGTAGTTTGAGGAAGTCTGAGGCCCTTGTGGACGATAAGTGATCATGAGGCCACAGAGAAGGCTTCCTGTTAAGGGCGGGCCATTTGTAGCTATTAGCCTATCAGTGTGATCGATGGGCTGTCATCTCCATGGTGACAGTTATGATTGACATAAGTACAGTCGTGGCATGGCTCATATATCCTGCACTGACAGACTGCATGATAAACTGCGTCCAGTCGTTTTTTTAACAAAGGAATTCACTCTACATTGATTGCAATGTCACTACCCACAATCTTGTTGTCATGCACACACAGTAACTGCATAAATCATCCGTGGACGGGAGTGATGGAAAATAAAATGTAAATACGACTGGGAATAAAATCTACCTTTACTGCTCTAGTGCATGATATGCAAAGTCAAGTCAAATCAAGTTTATTTGTTTAGCACATCTCATACACAGAGGCCATTCAATGTGCTTTACATAAACAAAAGCAAACAGTAATAGCAAATAAAAGAATAGAAGGACAATAGTCAAAGAATAGTTCAAAAGGTAAAGATCATAATAAAAAAGAAAACATAAAACACACTATTTATTAAAAATAAAGAATAATTCAAAAGACAACATACAAGCCACAAGGGAGAATTTAGAGGCAGATTCAGAATTTGTAACTCCAGAGCTGAACCACATAGCAACTAAAAGCTGCTTCACCATGTTTAAATCCAACAGCAGGTTTTACTAACAGCTTTCTCCTGAAACCTGAGAGGTCGAGAAGCTGTGTACTGCTGAGGCATGTAAGGTCCTGCTCCATTTACAGATTTATAAACAAGCAGTAGTGCTTAAAACTCAATTCTGTGATTTCCTGGAGGCCAGTAAGGACTTAAGAATTGAAGTAATGTGGTCAGTTCTTTTAGTTTTTGTGAGAACCCTAGCTGCTGCATTTTGTATCAGCTGAAGCTATTTGATGGTCTGTAAAAAGCACATTGCAGTAAACCCTGCTGGAGATAAATGCATGAATATCTAAATCATGTTTTGGCATCAGGTAACATTTGGTAATATTTTTGAGGAGGTAATGCTGATTTAGTTATTGCTTTCATGTGGTATTGCTTTCAACACACACACACTCACACACCCTGCCGTCTCATGCCAGTCAGGGTGTATGGAGCTTATTGAATTGAGACGGGGACAGATCCATGCCCATAGGCTTTGGGCCATCCACATTCATCCCCATTCCGCACTGATGTGTGATCATCACCATCATCCCTTTCAACAGCAAATGTGTTTGGCTGCAAGCTGTGAGGTGGTGCGGCACTTCTGACTGAGGAGGAAAGAAAGAAAGAAACTAATAATTGCAGGAAAAGAGAGAAAAAAAGAAAGAATGGGTAGTAAACAACACCCACAACTCCCAGGAGGAAGAAAGAAAGAAAGAAAGAAAAAAAAAGAAAGCAAAAAGGAAAGATAGAAAGAAAAAAAGAGAGAAAGAAAGAAAGAAAGAAAGAAATGAATAATTGCAGGAAAAAAGGAAAAGAGAAAAAGGGAGGAAGAAGAAAGAACATGTAAAGAATGTAAACGTTCGTCAGACAGATAGGTGATTACGATAAAGAGCTGTTTTGTCCTTTCTTTGCTGTGAGGTGTCGCTTCGCTGGAACAGATGGCTTCCTCTGAGCAGCTCTCCACACTTCCTCTGTGACAATACAACTCATGCAAAACAGGTTGCAAAGATAAATCAACGGGGCAAAAAACTTGGCACACACACACACCAATACACACACCAACGCTCACACACACACACACACACCAATACACACACCAACGCTCACACACACACACACACACCAATACACACACCAACGCTCACACACACACACACACACCAATACACACACCAACGCTCACACACACACACACACACCAATACACACACCAACGCTCACACACACACACACACACCAATACACACACCAACGCTCACACACACACACACCAACGCTCACACACACACACACCAACGCTCACACACACACACACACACCAACGCTCACACACACACACACACACCAATACACACACCAACGCTCACACACACACACACACACCAATACACACACCAACGCTCACACACACACACAGACACCAATACACACACCAACGCTCTCACACACACACACACCAATACACACACCAACGCTCACACACACACACAGACACCAATACACACACCAACGCTCACACACACACACAGACACCAATACACACACCAACGCTCACACACAGACACCAATACACACACCAACGCTCACACACACACACAGACACCAATACACACACCAACGCTCACACACACACACAGATACCAATACACACACCAACGCTCACACACACACACAGACACCAATACACACACCAACGCTCACACACACACACAGACACCAATACACACACCAACGCTCACACACACACACAGACACCAATACACACACCAACGCTCACACACACACACACACACCAATACACACACCAACGCTCACACACACACACAGACACCAATACACACACCAACGCTCACACACACACACAGACACCAATACACACACCAACGCTCACACACACACACACACACCAATACACACACCAACGCTCACACACACACACACACACCAATACACACACCAACGCTCACACACACACACACACACCAATACACACACCAACGCTCACACACACACACACACACATAATTATGTTAGGTAACAAAATGCAAATACAAGTGAATGAGTTAAGATGACAACTGATATCTACTTTGTCCTCCTTCTCTCTCTCTCCTTCTCTCTCTTAGTGACAGTTGATGCCACAGTCGTGCCACCCTGGTCCAGCCAGGGGCCCAGTCCTCACCCCCCCCAGTCCTCGTGGAACTAACAGCGTGCTACCTCATCCACACCGTCCTAATAAGGTGCCACCACAGGAGAAAGTGAGGGAGGGAGGAGGGATGGAGAGAGAGGGAGAGACATTACAGTAAGATGGAACGAGAGACAGACAGAAAGAGACAGAAAATGTAAAGGGGAATGGGACAGAACAGAAAGATGGACAGGAAGATAAACAGAAACTGACTAAAAGAGGACAGTGACTAAGCACTGTCATTATTTGATAACAAGCATTGCATTACATTATTAAAACGTTCAACACACACACAACGGTTCTTGATAAACCCAGATATAGAGTGGAGCGTGCACTTCCATGGCAGCCACAGTCTTACAGAAACTGTGGTTGGAGCGCTGCATGGCGCATGCTGAAATGCTTCTGAAGAACACTGCTGCCTCTTTTATGGACCTTTTTATCATCCCTGCTTTGCACTTTGACATTTCCGTGTCTGCCTGGGCTTATAGCACTGAAGGTAAATCTTTAATGAAGCCCTAAGATCGCACAGCAGTGATATCTGGGGAATATTCCTCTGAGTTGAGGTATAAAAACACTTATAACATAAATAAATATAACATATAACATATAAACACTTATGTGATGTTTGAGAGGAGATTTTTGGCAGAACTGAATATGCACTGCAAGAAGTTTTGACAAGTTGTGATGACATGAGATAGAGATACTGACTTAAATTTCTTCACTCAATAACAGAACTTAACAGGGGCATTATTCAACACTCATCCAGCTATTCACCATCCACGCTGTATCTATGGGTCTGATTATGGTCGAACTACACTATAGAGCACCTGCTGTGTGGTCTTTGGGCCAGCTATTTATATGGAAACCTCCATTTGTCTGTGGCCTGCCACTGAAAAACAAGAGGCATGCAAATGCCCAGGTGGACGGCTAGCTCTCGGCTAGTGTCTATGGAGCGCCACCTACCTCAGAAAGTGTAGCTATCTCTCAAAATGAAGTACATACACTACTCTAGAATTTTGTGTAATTGTGTATCATGTATTTGTGTATTATGTATTTGTGGATCATGTATTTGTGTATTATGTATTTGTGGTCATGGCTGTATGTATTTGTAAACCAAATACTGCTATTTATTTATGTGCAAATGGTCATCTGTTGTAGAGTGTCTACGTCTTTTCTGGTCATATGACCTCTTGACCCTATATAGGTGAGGCCTAAGTCCTCATTCACTTGTGCATGCCCTGATGAAGACCAAGTGTGGTCGAAACATGTTGCCGTTTTTTGCCATGGATTAGCCAGTAACGAATAAAGGCTTTTTAAATATACCTTCCTCCGTCACCTTTACTGGAGTGCCTGGGTTGCTTTCCTTTTCACTGCTATTTATTGGTTAATCTTCTTAATGTTCATGGTGATATCATGTTTATATCAGTTTGTACAAAACATCTGTAGCATCATTCTTGTATGATCCTGCCCATGTCCCTATGTGTGCTGTTCACTTATCACGATGAAATTAGGAGTTTGTGTAGGTGGAAGGGTGTGTACTGTATGTGTGTGTGTGTGTGGGTGGGTGAGCACATGAGCGAGTCGAGAATATGTGTAATAACCAAATGTTTGACTCTTGAGGTCATTATTATTCCGCACATACTAAATTATGTATGTATTTATTGATTGATTTGTTATATCTACTTTTCTATTGTAGATTTATTTTTGTTGCTGATCCCATCTCTTTCGGAGTCCCTCTTTCACGTCTCTATGATGTAGCTATTATGGGTGAGTATGATCCGCTCAAGTGACAATTCATCGTATCTCTGAGGATATTCAATGGGAAACACAGGGAGCTCACACGTACAGTACGTGTAACTATGGACATGTGTTTACATAACTTTCTGAATAAACATCTTGGGCAGCGGTTCCCTAACTTTCTTTCCCGCGTATCACCACCTACATACTGACTCGGCTTGCGACACTTGCAACACATTCTATTGACTCATTCCTGGCATCATGTTTACAGTAATTAGCGGCCCTACAAGATAACAAATAACAAAAGGAAAATGTGCAACTGGTCTATGAGCTTTCACACTAAAAAACAATGTGGAGAGCAACATTATGAAACACAAAGAGAACATAGGCTTAAGATTTAAAAAACATTTTTTTTACTGTAACACCTTTCCGACATTTCCCTTTTCATCTCACGTACCCCCTAGTGGAAGCTCACGTACCACCGGTGGTTCACGTACCACAGTTTGGGAATCCCTGATCTAGGGCCAGACCCTATTAGATGCATTCTTGTTCCCTTTCCATTACAAATATGATTCCATTATGCGGTGTTCACAAATCATTGTCTAAGCCACTGGACATTGTAGAATTGTAGAATTCCACCTGTGAAAATGTACTATGGGTGCTTCAGGGTCCTAGCACCTTCAGACACACTCATGGGACATTTCCATTAAGGACTGGGGCTGACCCGAGGCTTGACCCCAGACCCCGAGGATTTACCCCATAGCGGAAATGGGCCACCAGAGCACTGTCCATGAGGTCACAAAGGAAGTGACACTCTAGGACATCGGTATGGAGACGTGTCAGGGCCAGAGGATAAGGTTGGTGTTGAGCTGAGGGCTATTAAAAGAAAGCACACTTAAGAAATACCAGATAACAGAGAAAAGTGACGTTTGACCTAACATGGTCAGTACATATGGTTTTACATGCTTCACGTAGGCCAAGATGAGATGGGGAAGTGTGACTAGGTCAAGCCAGATGTAAGTCTTTCTGATAAATGTGCATTCAAAGCTTTCTTCAAAAGACCTCATGGTTGAAGTGGAGAAGACGTGCATCATAGCCCAATTCACAGCAAGTGAGGCACGCGACACACAGCAGGGGCAACATGGGGTAGCGCAGGGGCAACATGGGGTGGAGCAGGGGCAACATGGGGTGGAGCAGGGGCAACATCACCACCTGATAATCGGTCGGCCCAGGTTTGATTGCTCATCTGAAGGATGGCCTGGTACGTCTACTTTTCAGTAGATGTGATTATGTTCCCATAGGACCTTTGAGTGTTATCATTTCTCTCTGTGTGTTATACAGTGTCTAGTTATTTTGCTGTCGTTGTCTAAGGTGAAAACCAACATATGGATAATAATGTGAAGACGCTATTGCTTATATCTATATCTAAGTTTTTTTTTGTTTTTTTCCCCCCGTCATCTACTTTTTGAATTTTTGGTCAACGATACCCGGGACACCGAAACACCGGTGCACATGAAATTTGGTGGGTATGTAGCCCCACTAGACTTTACGGAAAAAATTTGTTTCGTCTCCGGGGGCCCCCCGAACTGCAAAAAAAGCAGTTTTTCCTAAATAACTACCTGAACCTGATGATGAAGAATCTTTTATGGTATGTTGGTCTAGAGGGCCCACATCAACCTGGCCCATAATCACTCATTTGTGATTTGCACCCCCCCAGTAAAAAATGAAAATGCAATATTATTCTGCTTTAATCGCCCCTATCTTCAGTTAAGATGTTCAGAACTGCACCAAATTTTATGTGTATGATTGACCTGGCATTCTCTGGGGGTATGTCAAGTTTCGTAGAATTTCATCCATGGGGGGGGGGGGGGGGGGGTCTAAAAAAAATTAGGTTATGTGTACATTTAGTGTACACTCAATGGCCTGTAGATGGTGGTGCAAACATATACACATGCACACACACACAGCCACGCACATACTATCGGTATTAGAACGGCCGATACATAATTACAAATTCAGTAGGATTAAAAGAAAGCCAAATATTCATCATCATCATCATCATCATGGCTGCATTTCCAGTATTGGCGATAAGTAGTCGTTTGTCCACTAGATGGCGCATCGTTGCAGTGAGACGTAATTTTGTTGGAAGTTAAAAGTGGGTTGGAAAAACAATGGACGCTTCCTACAAGGACTGTAGTTTACCGCAGAGAACGTCTAATAAGGATAGGACGATGTTCACATGAAATGTAATTCCCATTTCTTCTTGAAGCCGAAATAAATCTGAGGATGTTTATCATACATGCTTGGTTTATTGCAGGTACGTTAAAGGAGAATTCCGGTGTGATATTGACCTAAAGTGTATTGAAACATGATACCGAGTGTGAACGTATGTCTCATAGCCCATCTCGACTTGTCCCCTGCACTCCAAAATCTGGCGCTAGTTAGCCGATGCTACCAACAACTTTTTCAGTAGTGGTGCTTCGGCATCGGGCTAGCCATGCAAATAAATCACTGTTTTACACCCATTTACGAGGCTCAATGTATCTCCACACTTCATTGGTAGACTTCCTAGGGCCCTGACATTTAAAACGAGACATTGAGAACTTTGAAAAAGCACTGGTAGTTTACTTACAAGACGATTTATACAGACAGTATCTTCACGAAGTTTAACGTTTGCAGCCATCTTGAATTTAGTCATGATAAGTCGAGCAACGAGTAAGAATGAACAGGTATGATAAGGGATCAGATTCTAAAAATAATTCAGTGGAAATGCATGGATTCCAGTTTCTTCCAGTAGCAGCAACTGGAATCCATGCATTTCCACTGAATTATTTTTGGAATCTGATCCCTTATCATACCTGTTCATTCTTACTCGTTGCTCGACTTATCGTGACTAAATTCAAGATGGCTGCAAACGCTAAATTTCGTGAAGATACTGTCTGTATAAATAGTCTTGTAAGTAAACTACCAGTGCTTTTTCAAAGTTCTCAATGTCTCGTTTTAAATGTCAGGGCCCTCGGAAGTCTACCAGTGAACCCAGCCTGATCTGCCCGCTATTTATTTTTTGATTTCTTAAAAGATTGAGCTTGGTCTGGTGAAAGCCAGACTAGCCATGGACCTCAGTTAATGCAAGGGAACATGAATCAGCCTATATTTGCACGAACAATAACGGACAACAGCTCTTCAGCTTTGGCCCGTTAAAATATGAACAGTCTAGCGATGCATTTCATCAAGGCCCATTTGGACATGTCAGTTATTATGACCGCCGCGCAGCGAAGCGGCGGTCATATAGGTTTAGTCAGATTTTTTTCTTTTTCTTTTTTGCATGTCCAAATTTCCGTCAAGGATTCCCGGGACACTGAAAGACCCCCCGAAAGGAGGGTAGGGCAGACACAGTTTTCTGTGAATATCTTGAGAACCGTAGGGCCTAGAATGACCAATTTTTCCGTATGTTTGCCTCCAGGGGTCATGTTAACCCATTCCATGTGCACACATGTGCATAAACAGATACACACGCACACACATACATTCACAGTAATCATACGTATGACACATACTCACACAGTAGACATATGTACGCATGCATGCACATGCACAAACACACATACGCAGGCAAACACACACACACACACACATAAACATAAACATGTACACGCACACATGCGCACAATTCAAGAATTTCTCAGAATTATGAACAGGCAAGATGGGGGTGGGGTTGTATAAAATGAATTTTACATGTGAAATCTATGAACTAATCATGTTTTGGTACTTGTTGTCTAGCAGATACCAGTGAGAATTGAGTGTGGATAATGCAATTTAGTGAGACAGTAAGAATCATATAGGCCTTTCAGTGTGATTTATTTTTGTGGAAAAAATGTGCTGGACTGGGCGGCGGTCATATTTTGTACCGCTCTGCGGTACATCTAGTTTGCACCACTGGTTAGATGTAAAACAGCATTTCGTTTCAGACTACTGTTACTTAATTTGTGCATTAACAATAACGTTTCAGACTACTGTTACTTAATTTGTGCATTGACAATAAAGTATCACATGAACTAAAGATGACTAAAATCTTATGTAGAAGAAGAAACATTCACAAAAAATCCATCCATCCAAAAATGACCTTTGTTTTTGATAGCTGTTGAAAACGGCATGGAACTGACAGAGATGTTTTTGTTTATGAATAAATAAATAAATAAATAAATAAATAACATTATGCTGATACCTTTTGCTTTTCCCAAATACAATGTAGCCTACAGGTGTAAGTGACCTTTCATCAATCCAGTTGCAATGGATGAACTGTGATGAACTGCCCTACTTGTGATTGTTTAGAGATTTTAAAGGTTTTATAACAATGCTACATCTTCTTTGGCTATTCTAGAATCAATTCACCTTTTCAGCACCAGTAGGCTACTTTCTGTGCAGCCGCACACACACTCAGGCATGCCAAACAAGCATACACAAAAGTTTCAAGAGTGGGGGATGGAGTAAAAGATGGAGACATCAAAGTGTGATTTATTTTCGCGGAATGGATGTACAGGACTGAGCGGCGGTCAAATTTCGTACCGCTATGCGGTACATCTAGTTTGATTATTAAATTCGAGTTGAACTGATGACGGAAACTGTTCATTTTGTAGGCCTACAATTTGCAGGTCAATTTCTATGGGAGATTAAGGGCCAATCTAATTGTCCCCCAATTTTTAGCTACAGCCTTAAACTAACTCCATCTGTGGTTGCAAAAATAAATGACTGTAGAGCAGTTGACACAGTATAACAACTGTCACTACACACTGTTAAAAACTTTCTCCTAATTGCAACATTATGATTTTGAACGGTTAGTTGAGCTCGACCTTTGGGCATTCCACCACCAATCGCGCGCAAAAAAAACACGAGCAAATTAGTAGAGTGTAGGCTATTGCTTTCGGCTGTGACTCAACCTTCGTCCAGCATTTAAAATTACTGAAATAACTTATGTTCAAATAGACTGTATATGATAAAAAAGCAGACAACATGTAATCAGTAGGGTAGCCTACTGATGATCTCCGATACTGTAACTCCCCTTTTCCCAGACCTTGATTCGGGTGACGGAACACCCCCGTCTGCAGCTGGTGCCTATACAACAGGTTCAAGTCATGCAAAACATTACAGCACAGCAAGCTAATAAGGATGCACACACTAACAAGGGGAAGTAGCCTAACTCAGATTGCCGAGTAGTTCGCATTTTGCTCCAGCTCCTACCGTCTGAGAGAGTAACCTGATCGTCTCTATATGCTTCGATAAGAAACGTATGATTTGATGACCAAAATAAAATATTAGTACAGTTGTAAATATTAGGACAATATAGATTTATGTTTTGCAGGCTTCACTACCACAGACTCTTATAATCGTTATACGGAAAAGGAAAGCCCGGAAAAGTTACTATCGAGTGGAGGGGGACTTGGGCTCTGCACACTTCGTGTTGATGTTAGGGCACTGTTGGTACAGTGGCAGCCTAGATTACGTGGTAGGTAAGTTGCATTAAATACTTTAGGTCTTACAATGTGTTAAATGTTCAAAAATTCCCTATATAGGCCTAGTTCAAGGTGCAGTTCCACATATTATGTTACTAACATAAAAATACTTGCATTTTTAACCAAGGCCTATCAGTCATTTTGAGATTGATTGAGAATATGTTATTTTTTTCATGACTCGAAGACGATATACCAATTGAATTAATCAGTTTCTTCGTAGGTGCTAAAGAATGACCTTCCTGACATTGTTATCAGTCATGGTAGGCTTGACTGTGATGTGCAAACAAATAGTTCGCGTGAACCGCGCAAATGATCCATGAACATCCATTTCTGCCTTTTCAGCATGTCGGTGTGTAGTGCATAGGCCTATAGTTCCGTTTCTGAGCGAGTTTTGCGAATGTGAAAAACTATAAAATGGGAGTAGGGGGATATAGTAGCCTAGACTCTAGCCTGCCCACGCACAGTCTCCAGGCGTGCCAAGGCTGTCTGCCCTTCTAATTGCGGCTTCCAAATTTGAATAGGTTAAACTATGCAAATCAGCGGCTGGCTGGGGGCTCTCCTTTAAGGGCAGTTTCACGTTCTCAGACACAACCAGGGACGCGTCCAGGATTCTGGAGCTGCACTATCACTTTAACACCTGCATAATCCATACCGCTACCCTGTTTGCAAGCATCTCAATTAGCATAGGCCTACGTGATGGAAATAGGATCTTCTGCACGACTGTAACAAATACAAAAAAAGCCTTAGTGTCAGAATATTTACGACACACAACAGGTTGGACTTTGTTATTTAACTGAAAAGTATGTAGTTCAAACCTGATTTGAAGCTGGTACAACAAGTAGACAACATCAACAATTAACGATTCACCCAGTTTCTCATCTAACATTCCACCATGTAGCCTAGTTTGCACTGAAAACAGTTTTGTTAAATGACAGAGTGCTTTTCCTAGCTGTCCAGAATGGCCACCAGTTTACATACATTGTGTCTTTCAACAAGACCGTCTCATCCTCTCTGTGTTTATTGGTTCGGTTTAGCTCCATGGAAACACATGTAGCTTCCTGTCTAGCTGTGTGACTATAATAGTTCTTCAGCCGACATGTCCCATTTACAAAGTGCTACAAAGAGAGGGGAAGGCAACTGTCACGACCGCAGTGACATCCTTAGATTTTCACACTAGGCTCTGCCTGTCTTCCTGCCACACGTGACACGACTATAGGTTGTCGTTAGTCTGATAGATTAGGAGGGCGCAGGAGGCAGAGGGGTTGGATAGGAATGTGCCCCAGGGCTTGTAAACTCAACAGCGAGAGAAAATTTCCCTTGTGTGTGTGTGTATTCACACCAAATTGGCCTACCATACCTTCCCAACTATGCACAGTATCCCATTAGCTGCATGCCATCAGGCTACTTACCATTTTCTATTACGTAAAGTTAGTGAACACGTTATCAAAATTAACGTGCACACATTTTGTTTGAGCAGGAGAGAGAATACGCACGCAGGCACACAATAGGCTACTTGTTGTTTTCTTTTACTCGGCTATCTATATATGGTTATCAGCACACAATGTTGAGCTAATTCACTAACTCAATACTCATCATGGATATCACAAGTTTTAAACAACAAAAACAGAAAGGATGGAGGCAGCAAAGCTAGGAGTTATTCCAGATGGACAAGAACAAGATAGGCAATTGGTGTGCTTGTCAGAACGTTAGACTGCACTAAAGCCAGACGTCACATTACGCTAGAACAAAACTAAAGGTAACTTTAGCCTGTATAGGGCTGTATCAAGTTGTCCAAATGAATAGGTTGTTGTTGTATTATTGCATGTGGATGTTGTTATGTATGTAGGCTACTACTGTTATGTATGTAGGCTTTTTGCTGACTGACCTAAAACGGACAAGGGGGGGGTGATGGGTGTGCGTACCATAGCATTAATTCCTGCAGGCGCCCCTGGCTGCTGCTGCTGCTGCTTCAGAGAGCTTCTCACAGAGCAGGGCTGCTTATCATACTGGGTGCAACGTGTCATTTCCTCTCTCTCTGTCTCTCTCTCTCTCTCTCTCTCTCTGTGTCTGACTTTCTCCCTCTCTCTCTTTCTCTGTTTCGCTCTGTCTTCTTGTATCACTCCTCAGCATAAAGGGAACAGTGCTTTTGTGCACCCTCCGCCATGGAGGCCACCGGCATGTTTGATTTCAGTGCTACCGCTGAGGACGAGCTAAGCTTCAGGAAAGGAGACACACTCAAGGTGAGCCCATGAGCACGACACACAGGCGTACACACAGGCACACACAGTACACCTACAGTACACACGCGCACAAACACCCACACACACACACACACAGAGACAAGCACATAGACAAGCGATCACACACACACACACACACGGACAGACACACACACACACAAGGTGATAACCTGACTAACCTAAATATGATCAGTGGTGCACTGCAACCTAAGTGTGCTTTGTCTTGTCATTTGGGGTCAGGGGAATTGTGGTTTATGACAGTTCTATCTCTGTTCAAGATCTTAGGGACCAACGATGACTGGTTCAAAGCAGAAATGCACGGCCATGAAGGCTTTGTGCCCAAAAATTACCTCAGAATCGACCTCCCCAGGTAAGGCAAAGTTTAACATGAGTGTAGTTATCAGGCAGTTTGTCTCTGTTGGGTTTGGCTTCTTGTATGCACTGTTATGCATCTGACTGAAAGAGCTGACATGCTGTCTCACAAGTAGCTTCTTCTTATGGTGTGTGTGTGTGTGCTTGTGCACACACATATGTGTTGAGTGCGTGTGCGTGTGTACGTACGTATGTTTGTGTGTGTGTGTGCGTGAAAACATTTCAGTGTAGCTGTCTGTGCAGTGTACAGATTGTTTTGAAGATATAGGCCTACGATTGTTTTGAAGATATAGGCCTACGATTTGAAGATATAGGCCTACGATTGTTTTGAAGATATAGGCCTACAAGTTATTCAAGAAGATGTAAAGGGAGGTGTTCCGATGTTCTGTATACACCTGAGTGGCTGGTCAGAGCTGTGTGTGTGTGTGTGTGTGTGTGTGTGTGTGTGTGTGCAACAGAGAATGGGGCAGGGGGAGGGATGACTCATTTGTTGACGTCAGAAGTCAGACAGAGAAAAAGTGTTTCAAAGAAAGAGGTAGTTGTACCTGTGCGTATTTGTGCAGTTATTGGTGTGACATAGTGCATCAGAGAGACAGAGAGAGAGAGACAGGTAGTGTAGGTCTGACACGTGTGTGTTGTCCCTGCCTCCAACACAGGCCAGCATGAGAGGGACAGACAGTCGGAGACACAGATAGAAGGACAAAAAGACAGTGAGACAGACACAGAGAGACAGACAGACAGACAGAGAGAGAGAGAGAGAGAGAGAGAGAGAGAGAGAGAGAGAGAGAGAGACAGACAGACAGACAGACTGACAGACTGAGAGAGACAAAGACAGACGGACAGACAGACAGACAGAGAGAGCGACAGAGAGAGACAGAGAGAGAGCCTGACACCTGTGTGCTGTTCCTGCCTCCAGCTGGTACCAGGAGAACACGGGTCGGCACGAGGCCCAGGAGGCGCTCCACCCCAGGCCCGTGGGCTCCTTCATCATCCGCAGCAGCCAGAGCTCCCCGGGGGACTTCTCCATCTCCGTCAGGTCAGCGCCCTCCGCAGCCAGCCACATGACCTCTACACTGCCAGACACGACCACAACATAACACTTCTGCTGCTGCTGCTGCTGTAGCTGCTGCAGGGGGTTTCCTGACACTCATTCGGGCGCCACTGTTTGTGGAGTGGCAGCGTTAAAGGGGTTAAAGGATGTCTGACGGTGGCCATGGGCAGTGTAAAAGTCTGGTGGCTAAGGAACCTGGCTAGCGTGCAGTAGCCCCAAAAGTGGGTTCAATTACACTGTTGTGCCCTTGAGCACGGCTCTTAACCCTGTGTTGTGTCAGGGACACTGGTCCCTGCAGTTGGTATCTGTAAGTTGCTTTGGATAAAAGTCTTAGCTGAATGCATAAATAATCATTTAAAAAAATTCTCCCCACTGTCCCCTAGCTGTCTGTTCAGTGATTAGTCGTGACTTGAAATGGAAAACATAGTGGCCATGTGCTGCAGCTAATTCCAGCCAATCAACAAGTTGCTCTTTCAACCTTCAGGAGCATGGTGTAATTTGACTGGCTGTTGGGCTGAAATGTCATCAACCCCTCACCAGAATAGGGAACTTCACAGGTTCAAGCACAGGTTCAACTGCACAGGTGCAAGGTTGTATATTGTGTGAATAATGGATGGAAGAATGGATATGGTCAGCATTTGAACCGTTAGCTTTTACTGCTGCTCATCCTGCAGTGGCTTTGCTGTCAGTGTTGGCTCCAGTAAACATTTAGCCACCAACCATGGTGGATAGACTAGCGGTGGTGAGACGGTGAGAGAGTAAAAGATAACTGTAGCCATTACAATAGACCTCTGAAGTTCGCCTACAAAAAGGACACAAAGCTGCCATCTTTGCCCATATAAGGAGATTCAGATACCCTAATATGGGCAAAGATGGTACCCGGGTCTCTTTATGGACCCTTTCAAGAGAGTTCCATTATCAGCATCATAGTTGGCCCCACAAGACTTCCTTTTTAACATTCCATATGTTATCTTAATGCAGAGGAAGTAGATTGGGGCCCAAATAGAACGTTCAAGCATTGTTTTTGTTTACCTTGTTGAAAGGGTCTATATGGGGAAAGATGGCAGCTTTTGGGTTGTTTTTGTAGGCGAACTTCAGAGGGCTGTTTAATTTGTAAAACCTCTAGTTGCCGAAATGGTACAGTGTGGTGAAGACTGGTGTCGGGAGGGCCTGTTGTGCTGTACGTATGCGAGCTCTATGTATTTGTGTACATTTAGTGAACAGTGCTTAATCTCTTATCTCAAGTTAGAATAAAAGATTCTGTTAAGAGACACCTCACCTCAACACCTCATTCCAAAGCTTGCAAAAGAGCATGAAGCGAAAAATCTACCCAGAGCGGAAAACAGTGGCAAGGCCACAACCACTGAATTAGGGCAAAGTGTTGGTAGTTGGTAAGACAAACGTCAAGCCTTTCAAAATTTCTTCAACTTGGCTTCTATTGGGGTGTTGTGTAATTATTTTGACTCAGCTTCTATTGGTGACTTGTGTATTTGTTCTTGGATTGTGGAACTGACATCTCACCCTCCAGTCAAACGTTAAAACATGTTAGCGTGTCTTTGAGGCAACATTACAACACAGTGATGGTATCTGTTGATGCCAGTCATTCACACACATAACGTTGGTGCGTGGGATGGAGTATGAGTCTGTTAGTGTAGGCAGGTGTGGTTCCATTGGCAGCTGCAAGATAAATCCTTTAGAACTTAGCATAAACAGACCTTTGTTTTTGGCTTAATACTTTTCCAAAAAGATATTAATACAAGTGGGGAAAAAACTGGTTTCAGTTCAGTAATTGTTTAAAGAGGGTAAACTAATCTGATCTTAAAGGTTTCATATTCACTCCAATCCCGACAAACCAAGCCTGTTGAAACATTCTCATACATATCAGCCCATGGACTCAAACCCATATATGACCTACAACTACCTTTCTTCACATCCCCTCAAGAAATGAACTCCACACCACAAATACTACTAATACCACATTACCCATAACAACCTTGCTTTTCACATAGCAAGTCCTTGTCAGAGCCATACATAGAGCGAGTTTGGCCAACTGACGCCATGTTGAATACCAACATCAGATGACTCTACAGTGTGACTACTGTGTAACCCTATGGGGCGAGTATGCTATGTAGAAATAAATCGCTTATATATCACCATTAACAGGCATATAAATGTTACCATCAACGTTTGTCAATATGTAAAAGGCCCTTACAGAAATATTGGTGTCCAACATGGCGCCCATTCGATTCCCTAGTTAGCCAAACTCTCTCTCTCTCTATACGGCTCTGGTCCTTGTGAGTTGTGAGTGCCCTCTGGTGACTGTAGAAAGTAGTGCGTATCTGTGTCACCAGGGTACATTTCTATAGGCAGCATCAGACTGCTGATCCCCTGACCATGTCACGACTCATGCATTTTCACGTTTGTCATGAAATATCGTAGTGCCAGTGGACTGGACTAAGTGGACTGCCAGACACAGTTAATAAATGGGAATGATTTATAGCTCTATACTTTGTAGGCCTGTATTCATTAAAGTTCATGTTAATTAATCTATGTAGGGGTGGCCATTACTATTCATGTGGTATTTCACACAGGTCACTTTATGAGTGTGTGTGTGTGTGTGTGTGTGTGTGTGCGTGTGTGTTTGTGAGAGAGAGAGTGTGTGTTAGTTTGTGTGAGAGAGAGAGAGTGTGTGTGTGTGTGAGAGAGAGAGAGAGAGAGAGAGAGGCGGTGTGTGTGTATGTGTTCACCGGGCTCTGTGTGTGTCTCACAGGCATGAACAGGACGTACAGCACTTTAAGGTGATGCGGGACAACCGTGGTCAGTACTACCTGTGGACAGAGAGGTTCACATCCCTCAACAAAATGGTGGAGTACTACACCCAGAACTCCATCTCCAAGCATAGTCGCATCTTCCTACGGAAAAGTGACCAGCAGGTACGGTGGGGGAAGAGGACCCATAGCACAGCACAGCACAGCACATGGCCTTTTTGGGCCACTAGGCGTTACCTTTGCATACATTAAGATACATTTGCAGACATTAAGCTGCAGATATAGTACCATATGAGCGGCTATTCTCCGCAGCGCATCTCACAGTCAAATAGACTGCGCACGCGACTACAGCTGACATGCTATTTCTGAATAAGAGTCGCTGAAGTTGCTATACTCAGAGTTGGAATATACCAGAGGTGGGACAAAGTCACTGTTAGGCAAGTCACAAGTAAGTCTCAAGTCTTAACGCTGAAGTCCAAGTCAAGTCCCAAGTGAAGACACAGATGTCCCAAGCAAGTCCAAGTCAAGTAATACCAAGGCCAAGTCGAGTCCAAGTCCAAGTCCTTATTTTTTCGAGTCCTAAACAAGTCACTATCTTATTACTGCATATTAATATGTCATCAATCATGCTTTCTATATATCATTCTTATCAATATATCATACTTGACATATTGAAGTGTTTTAAAACCCTTATAAGTACGGAGCCCCTAAGGGGACATGAGAAAAATAAAATCTAAAGTTTAGTTTCATGTGCGCACGCGAAAGTTTCATGTGAAAAGGTTTTGCGTGCACACATGTGCGCACATGAAAATTTCACATGAGCACATGAAACTAAACTTTAGATTTTTTTTTGCTCACGTCCTTAGGGGCTCCGTATATAAGCACAAGCCCAAAGACAAACAAAGTAGGCTATCCTTTGTTCTCTTACTGAGGGAAAAGTAAGAGTGAATACAGGTTTTTTGATTCTAATGAGTTCACTATGTAATAGCCTACTATGTCCCGACTTTCATGCTAATGAAGCAACTTTAAAGGAACACACCGACTTTTTGGGACTTTAGCTCATTCACCGTGTTTCCCAGAGTTCGATAAGTCGAACGTGCGATATGTATGTGGTATGGAATATGTATGTGATATGTATGCGATATGTATGTGGTGTGGAATTGAGTTAGCCTATTCACCGTGTCCCCTAGAGTTAGATAAGTGAGCAAAAGCATTTTTGTCTCCTTACATGCATTGTCTTATAGCTTAGTGAATGGAATCTCTCGTTGCATTGTTAGTGAGTGTCAGCAAAGTGAGCCAATACGAGGCGATTTAGGCAGATATATTGACTTGAGACTACAGTATATTGGGGCGAAGCACTGCTACTTGGGTGCAGAGATATCACGCAACACATAGCCTACCTTGTCTCACTCGCCACAGCACAGACAATCTCTAGGCTACTCTTTAAAAACAGCCCCTACAAGATGCTGGCAATTCTGACCTTTTGACGATCTAAACTATCTCAGCAACAGAGACATGAAACATGCCCCAACTGGTCCCTAACAAGTCAAGAACTAGGCCTACAGTGCATTCTCCTCCAAGATGCCTGGAGCCATGTTATGTAGGCTATGTAGAGTATTGGTCTTCACAACTGAACGTAAATGCCCCCGCCCCTTTTTTACAATATAAAAATGTCTAGTCATTTGTTATACCAATAGGCCTACTATAGTAACAGTGCCGCATGGGGATTTGAAGAAAGAGGACCGATGCAGGCTATTTTTTTAGACCATTAGTAATAAAAAGTGTTCCATCATCATGGTCATGCGATCATTGAGGGTGAAGAGTGTCCAGCGCTCCACACTCAACTTGTTTACCATTATGAGTGCACCATCCATGTAGCCTACTTGCAGCGCACTTTTTTGTCAAAATTATCAGTGTGAATGCACTCATGTGAATGAATACACAGTGCTAGTGACGACCTAGTGACCATCCAAAGGATTTACATCTTATTATTGTGTATAAAAAATATTACATTAAAAAATGGTTGTGCTTTTGATTTTTGAATATTTTTAAAAACAGTATAGTTTTCTACTTCAACTCAATTAACATTTTGACTTTGCAACTTTCACTTGTATTGGAGTAATATTTGACAAGGTGTATCTGTACTTTCACTTAAGTAAAGGAATTGTGTAGGCTACTTTGTTCACCTCTGCTATTGGTTTTACCAAGAATATTTGGCAGTATTTTTAAACTACAAAAATACACACCTTTAAAGTATTTTGGTAGAAAATGCAAAGTCATCCTCCTTCTAAACTCTGTGCGTGAGACCTTCTCAGCAGCAAGCACATGCTCCAGTACAGAATATACGGCCCCCACTGACGTGCAAATGAGCAATAGAAAACCGCAAATGAAAGCTTGATATTTAATGTTGCAAAACACAACGCTAATATGGGTGTAAGCTTGAAATCCCATCAGTCATTGATGATGATTTATTGATCGTTTCGGTTAGCTCTGTGGAGCAAATTAAATTGTTTAGGCTATATCGAACCACATCAAAGGGATCAGAGGATCCATCACAATATCACATGATCCAAGTCAGACGACAAATGGTAGCATGTTCAGTGATGTTCATCCCTTCTCACAATAGATAAGAGTCCTGCATTCCATGCAAAATAACTTTGCAATGCAGGTGTAACGTTAACGATGAACTTGAGGCTGTTGAAGTTGGTATGGGCAGAAAATAGTTGTTTTTATACAATTTTACCCATGCCGCAAGTCGTCATTACAAGTCAAAGGGGCAGAGTCGAGTCTCGAGTCAATAGCATGGAAGTCCAAGTCGAGTTACAAGTAATTTCTAATTGTGTCAAGTCGAGTCTGAAGTCAGGAAAATAATGACTCGAGTCTGACTCGAGTCCAAGTCATGTGACTAGTCCACACCTCTGGAATATACTATAGCCTATATAGGCCAGCCTTATAATGTTTAGGCTATGAAAATGGCACAACTTTCCATTGTTAAAACGTTGGTTGTTGGTCATTATATTAAATATACCCGATAGCGGAACTGCTTTTCTTTCCAGCACTCTAACGAGCTTATGTATTAAAAAAGTGTGCCTGCCTAGGCTACTTACTGATAATAGGCCTGAGTTTAAAATACAGTATGTTCCATCTAACACAAAATGCAGGCTGCCGGACCTGCCGTTTAAGCACATTTGTGCTGGAGGATTAAATGTTAGTTTAGTTTTGAACCATCACACAAGCAAGAAGTCTGGCAACTTTTTGCTCATTATTTACATAAGTTGTGAATTGTTTGCACTTGAAAAAGTAAAATCACCTCTAATTTCTTTTTTTTTTTATGTGATAGTCACTTATCCGTTCTAAATGGGCCTACATTTTCTTATCGGTAAACAGTGAATAGTCAATTAAGGAGTGTCGACTAAGGGTGACGAAAAAAATCGCCTAAATGGACCTCCCGAGTGTGTGGCTTTTTAATGGCCAGACTGACCGATGATACGAGCTGATGCAGCATCACCTGTTTTACTCATGTCCTTGTCTTTTCCCTCTCTGGTGTTCGTCTGTCAGCCGCACGGTTTCAGAGGACCTCCTGAGCCAATGCCACCTCCGCAGGTACACCACTGTTACATCATCCCACCACTCAACCCCCTTTAAACGTGACAGAAGGATTTTGATTGACTGATTGATTGATTAGTTGATTTATTGATTGATTGATTGATTGGTTGATTGATTGATTGATTTATTGATTGATTGATTGTCAAGTCTTGACAAGTGTCATTATTTTAATGTTAAAACCAAAAGGAGATGAGAGACATGGATGTGTAATGTTTGGTCCTTAGAATGGTTGAAATGTCATAAAATCACTTTGCATCTTTTCTGTTTTCATCTGTCTTGTTGCTGGTAGAGTTTCAGAGGACCTCCTGAGCCAATGCCACCTCCGCAGGTACACCACTGTTACATCATCCCACCACTCAACCCCCTTTAAACGTGACAGAAGGATTTTGATTGACTGATTGATTGATTAGTTGATTGATTGATTGATTGATTGATTGATTGTCAAGTCTTGACAAGTGTCATTATTTTAATGTTAAAACCAAAAGGAGATGAGAGACATGGATGTGTAATGTTTGGTCCTTAGAATGGTTGAAATGTCATAAAATCACTTTGCATCTTTTCTGTTTTCATCTGTCTTGTTGCTGGTAGAGTTTCAGAGGACCTCCTGAGCCAATGCCACCTCCGCAGGTACACCACTGTTACATCATCCCACCACTCAACCCCCTTTAAACGTGACAGAAGGATTTTGATTGACTGATTGATTGATTAGTTGATTGATTGATTGATTGATTGATTGATTAATTGATTGATTGATTGATTGATTGTCAAGTCTTGACAAGTGTCATTATTTTAATGTTAGAACCGAAAGGAGATGAGAGACATGGATGTGTAATGTTTGGTCCTTAGAATGGTTGACATGTCATAAAATCACTTTGCATCTTTTCTGTTTTCATCTGTCTTGTTGCTGGTAGAGTTTCAGAGGACCTCCTGAGCCAATGCCACCTCCGCAGGTACACCACTGTTACATCATCCCACCACTCAACCCCCTTTACACGTGACAGAGGGATTTTGATTGATTGATTGATTGATTGATTGATTGTACCCAGTGGACACTTCACATGAAGTTTTGTGAAATACTGTTCTTGACCACATTTCCTCCATAATGACAGTCCATGGTTGGGAGGTAGTATTCAGGGCTTTTTATTGGAGAGGCCAGGACAGTTTACCAGTCAAACAACTAGTCAGTCTTGACGAGTGCCATTATTTTAATGTTAGACCCAATAACGAAAGGAGATGAGAGACATGGATGTGTAATGTTTGGTCCTTAGAATGGTTGAAATCACTCTATCTTTTCTGTTTTCATCTGTCTTGTTGCTGGTAGAGTTTAAGAGGACCTCCTGAGCCGGTGCCACATCAACAGGTAGAGTACAACATCGTCCTCCCTCCATTTAACCAACATAAACCCAAATGAATAACTACATTTTCATGCACACCATATTCTGTTTTTATCCGAAATAATGGCAATATTCTGATTGCGTATGAGTCTTTTAAACACCTTATTCCATTTGCCATAACCTGATTAAGTTCATATTCCGATTACTAAAAACCCGAATAACACCCATGGCGTATGCCTGTTATAATCAAAATATATGGGCATGTAAACACGTTAGTCGGAAAATGACCATTTCGGGAATATTAACTTACATCTGCGCATGTTCATGCAAGGAATTTTGGTAGTTTGGTTTGTTGCTCTGACACTTTGCAAACATAGCGAAAAGCGTGGCTAAAGAGTTCACTTCTAGAGTGAAGATAAGGTCAATTTATGTGTTAAAACCTGAGTTTGAATGTCATTATGGAATTCATCGATGGGTGAAAGCATCACAATGCTCAAAGAAGCAGGTTTTTTTGTCCACTTTTGAGAGTTGAAGAATTGGTGGAAACCCTTCAAAGCGGACTATTATAAGGCTAAAGAGCAAAACAATAATGGCTCTAATCCGGCCAACAGCACTTATTTCGCAGTCATGAATGAAACAGACAGAGACCATTGAGTCGTCATCACGCATGTATTAATTCTGGCACGTTGCTGCTTTATTCAGAATATGCCAATTAACAAGAAAACGGGGAAATTCCTGTTTTTCTTATTCTGAATATTGCCATAACCACAATATGGACCTTAATCGGAATATGGTGTGTATGGAAACGTAGACGATGTCTTTGATTGATAGTTCCCCCTGGAATACCTCAAGGTCGTCCTCACATGATGCTGCATGGTGTAAAGTTTCGGGAGTAATTCCATGCTGACAGCATTTGTCATTCGAGCTGTCAAAGTTGTCAGTTGAAGGCCGGTGTTTCAGTCGTTCAGTTTCTCCCACTCCAATCTGTCCAATCAGGAGCGAGGACGCAGCACGACGAGAACCGGCGCTCTGCCCGCCCGCCCATCGGAGCCCCTTCCTTCTCCTCCTCAGGTAACTCGCACGACAGTCGCACGCGGTTATGGGAAGAGCCCTCACTGGGCCCCAGCCCTCACTGGGCCTCACCCCTAGACAAGCCACGCTGTGTCACACAGCTGTCACAGCAGCAGGTGAGGCACCGTGACGTGACGTGTGCTTCCCGTGGGAGAGACGCTCAGGGTCAGGTTTCCCCACAGCAGAGGGGTGGCGATGGCCTTACACACCACAGTCACCTTTAGCAACATTACATCAACGTAAACTATTTGATGTAGAATGTTATGGTGGATTATCGGTGGCACATACATACATACATACAGTATATGTATTTGAATTGATCAGTTATATTTACTGGTAAATGCTACACAGTCTAATTTGGATTACATTTCTCTTGCAACGGAGACACAACAAGATAGTATATCTTTATTCTTATCAGACTTTTTGTATACTTTGTGGGTATGCGCTTGTGTTTTGTTGTGTGCGACTCTTTTCTATTCTGAAGCCGATGACTCATTTCTGAAGCGATGACCACCTATTTCCGACTCTTTCCTTTTCCCTTTATGTCATCAGCCGGCCGCGCTGAAAGTGAGGGCCTTGTACAACTTCTCGGCAGAGGAGAGGGACGAGCTGGACTTCAGCAGCGGAGATGTGATCGAGGTCGTGGACCAGACGGACCCGTCCTGGTGGAAGGGAAAGCTTCGGGGGCGGACAGGCCTCTTCCCATCTAACTACACCACACCTGTATGACCACAAGGCCCAGCCTCATCACGCTCTCTCTGCAGGAACACAGTTATGTTTTGCCTGATTTCAGTCCCTTCTCTAATTGTTGTTGTTGTTGTCCATGCCCATTTCAAAACAGTTACAACAGTCCATGATATCTCATACACATTGCTTAGTCTATTTGTACCTCTGTTGCATTGTATTTTCACGTCTCAATAAAATGTATTTTTCTGAATGGATGGTGTTGGTTCGATTTTATAAATGAATTGGTCTGGTGTATAGGCTACCTTGAAGATGTAGGCTATGCTGTCTTTATCATTAAGGCTGAATGTGTGTTTACTGGCTGCAAGATTGTAAATGTAGTCATTTCATGTTGGCAATAGGACTACCTAAAGTTTGCTAAGTTAGGCTATAGCCCAACATAATTAACTGACTATCCACCGAGGAGTTCCTGTAAATCAGTAGGTTGTGTTGAGTGTGGAAGTGTTTATCCAGGATTTTCCTTGACCCCACCCACATCAGCCGTCAGCTTGGGCTGCTTACCTACATGCAGCCTACGGCATTCTTAACAGGTAAGGCGAAGTTGACGGAACTACTCCCTTCACCCTTAAAACTCGGGTCAGGAGCTACTGCACACGCCGGCGTCGCAGTCATGGCTGACTCCCAGCTGGAATGTATGGACGACGGTCACATAAACGACAAAATCCCGGAGTCCAGGCCGGAGTTTTTATATAGCGAAGAGCAGCGCGTTGCCTTGGAGCTGCTACTGAAAGAAGGCGATGGCGCCTTCAAAATGCAACTGAAAACAGAAAATACAAAAGATTTTTTATCTGCCCGGGAGATTAAGTGGATAAGGGAAACAGTGAAAGAATATCAAACAAACGAAGAGGATGACGAGAATTCTTCAGCAACACCTGAAAGTAAAGAGAGAGAGGGTTCCTCTTCTAGTTTACGTTCAACATACTGGCCTCAGCTTTCGGACACTGAAATACCGCCACTGGATCTCGGCTGGCCGACAGGAGGTTTCTTTAAAGGTGTCACGCGTGTGGCAGTTTACACGCACCCACCAAAACAGAATTCGCCTCACATCAAGGAGGTGGTGCGCAAACTTATTCAAGAGGCAAACAAGGTAGTTTATTTAGCTCATAGATATATTTCTTACTATTCTTAATCAAATTCATTTTTGGCTGTTGTTTCACAAATGTCTGCTCACATTTGTTTACGTGGTTGACATCATTCGTTGATCATGCTAGTTCAATCGATAGCCCATAGGCTATTCTAAATTATGTGCCAGCGAGGAAGGGGGAAGAATGCGCAAGAGTTTAGGAGCGTAGCCTACGTGTGTGGGACATGTCTTTACTGGCTTTAGTTTACAGTCCTGTCAGATTTATTAGACTAGGCTACCGCAATCCCCTTTTTTTCAAAGTTCAAAAGTTGTCATCGTTAATATACAGAACAACTTCAGTTTTGCCGACTAATGATTTGCATAAACTTTGACATATCAAAAGGATTTCATAAATTAGGATACATTAGAATAATACACAACCTCGTCAGCGGAACAGTGTGACACAGATGTGTCTACTTTTCCGTACAGCTGGCCATGATCTGTAATGAATTACTCATCCTCTTCAATAGTTTAAGTGATATTATATCATGGCAGAGCCAACGTTTATTATTTTCTAAGTGCAAAGTACGCTGACAGTATTTGCTTTCACCATAAGTTACTGTGGTACACCCAGTTATGATGTCCTTACCATTGGTAGGCTATTGGTAAAGATTGTCTGTATTAACCTAATACAGGGCAGTGTTGTACTGTTCTTGGAGAGGCTGTGTCTATGTGAATATTAACTTTTATAGCTTCATAGGGTTTGGATCTCTCAATGTGAAAACTTGTCAAAGGTTTTAATTGCAACCCTGCTGAAAGTTACACTATGAAGTTTTCTAGATGCAGTGGTGAACCTAAACTGCGGGTTAGTGTCAAATTCCAATATAGGTCTTCTTTGTGGTCATTATGTAATGCCAACACAACAGGTAGTTTCCTTTTATATTTACCTACCCAAGCAGCGGTGTGTGGTTGGGTAAGTAGACCAACTATTTGGGTGCCATCCAAACACATGCCAGTGCATTGTGTGGCGTATGTGTGTGCAGAGGTTAGACAGAATTCCAGTAAAATTGCTTTCACTGGGTCTATAATCAATTTTAAATGAACATCCACTAACATACTTGGACAAATTTGGACTTGTCTTAAGAATTCCATTGCCCTTGATGTGATACAGTAAAAAAAAGCTAAAGTTGTTCATAATCAATTGTCCATCTCAGTGATGTACATTATATGACCAGCAAAAGCCACTCCTGCAGTCCAGAGTCACCTGATATTAGTCAACCAGGAAGTGTTTTATTGTGACCTACTTGTCAGTGCCATTCAGAGTTGTATGTGGGTCATGCCATTATGGCCAAGGTGCTATATTATAATCTGTGGCTTTTGTTTTCTTAATGTTCTCTGACAGAGGAGGCATATGTGTGCACCTCAACACAATATGTGGACCTGTAGATCATTAACTAGGTTTCTATCTGAGACAGACTACCTGTGTGGCTTTGAGAAGACTTTGTTTTTGACCTGTGCCTGGTGAAGGTTTTCCAGCCTATTGTCCACCTCATCTCTTTATGGGAGTCCAGGGACTGTCCGTGACTGCGACACAAAACTGCCCCAAAGATACAGTTCACATGCCACCCTCCTGATTATGTATAGGTTTTGACAGGCCCCAGTTTGGAGTGTGCAACAACAACAAACAACTTGGCACAAACCGCAGGGAGTTACTGGCAAGCTGAGAGTGATAAAAGTGTTGTTGCATTTTCCTTTTGTTTTCCAGTGCAGGAGTCAAACTCTTTTTCTCCTCTCTACTAAGTTTGCCCATGAAAGAAAGCACTTGGAGAAAACAAGAGCGCGGAAAAGAGAAAAATGAAAGTGGAAGACAGATTGAATGTGTTTCTGGTGATAAGGTGATCTTTAAAAGGCCACAATGAGGACATCAGGAATGAAGCTCGTTTTCAAAGAAGGCCAATACACACATTCCTTATCACAGCAAGACCTATTAAGAACCTATTATGTGCGTGCTGAACAGAGGAAATAAAACCAAAGAGCCTGACTGACTTGTTCTACCAGACAGTGATTGATGGTTTCTTCACTCTACCTGGATCGTAGCTACACCAAAGCCCAACCCCCACTTCGCTAAAATTGCTTATGTGTGTGATCCCAGTTGGGCAGTTCAAGGCGATAGGAACTCGCATGCTCACGTTGGCCCAGGGGTGGGTGTGAGGGGCAGTGACGCTTCCCTTTGTCTGCTGGCATTCTGAAGAGTCTGGCGTGTTTGGATAATCCTCCTCCTCCTCCTCCTCAGGCCTATGTCTGGCTCCGACTTTTAGCGTATTTGAGGAGGCATAGGATGCACAGCGCGGTGTGGCATGGCACAGCTGATTGCGTCATTTTTGGATTTGCACAGGGAGGCGTCGTCCCAGTCCCACGGCACTGAATACACATCAAAAGCCTTTTTTCGTGAAGCGTGCATGCAGAAAGCTGGCGACGTTCAGATTGAATGTCACAGCGGGGGTTGCCCTGAGCTAGCTTGGTCAGACAATTGTGCTGATGTCCCTTTTCTCATGCTGCGGTGCTTCTGCCCCAGAGATAGAAGTGGCACTGACGTGGTTGAGCGGTCAGTATTGTTGACTTGAAGGCAGCCAGGCAAAAAGTTGAGTCCTGGGTCGAGTTTAGGAACTTCAGTCAGTGGTCTGTCTGCTCCTCAGGACTCTGTCAGCCTTGGTCCACAACTTTTTTTTTTTTTTTATATCTTAGTCTCTGTACATGTGCAATGGCGTAATGTAATATCACATGATGTATGATATAATATACCCTGAATAATTTCTAAGCCCTGTCCCAGGCCAGCCCAGTTTCTCTGTTTGTGAAAGAGGTGAGATTCTCAACAACGCAGCACATAGTAAACACACCTAGTCCTTTGTGTAGGAGCGCTGGCACATTGTGTGAGATCTACTTCCTGATCCCCGTCATCGTATATATTCCTACATTCTCAGTTTCACTGTGTGCGAGTCATCCAGAGTGATTACAGGTTTTCTAATGTCACTACAACAGTCTCCAGAGCATTCAACTTGTCTTTAAACCATTTCTGTGTAGTTTTCACCATATGTGCCTTGCCTTTTGTACATATTCGCCTTGGTGGCCTTCCCCACCAGTATTCTCCTTGAACGGTCACTCAGTTTGTGGTGACAGCCTGCTCTAAGCATATTTACACATTTAGTCGTATTGTTTACATTCCTTAATGATGGATTTCACTGAACTCCAAGGGCAGTGACTTTTTTTGTATCCATCTCCTCACTTATGCTTTTCAATAACCTTTTCTCTGAGTTGTTTGGAGTGTTCTTTTGTCTTCATGGTGGAATTATAGCCAGGAATACTAACTTCCAGTTACTGGACCTTCCAGACACAGGTGTCTTTACTATACTATAAATACATTATATATTTTTAATTAACAAAACACTTTGTAGAAATCTGCTTTCACTTTGATGATTGATGATGGTTGATCAAGATTACATTTATGAAAGAAAAAGAGGAAACATCCTCAGTAAAAGAGGAAACATCCAAGGGTGGGGGGTGGGGTGGGGTTGAATACATATACTTTTTTTATAGGCACTGTAAAAGGGCAATAAAGCTTGCTTTAGAGCTTTGACAATAGAAGGGGATGAAAGTGAAACAGAAATAATCAGATACAGTATGTGATAAACATGACAGGTGGATGAAAGATGACTATGAGATAATTAAAGGAACACAGTGTTTCACTTTCAAATAATGGCTTCAAACTCATTCTGATGCCACACTGACTTGTGATATGGAGAAGGAAGTCCCTGACATTGTCAGTGTACGCCCAGAACGCTTGATATTGCACTATGCAACGTTGTTGATTAGGTAGGATCATGACCCTTGTAGTCGGTTTTTGACTAACTGGGTACCGTCTTAGGGTTAAATAGGGTTAATATTGACGCCAAGGGGCATAGATATCAATTCTTCCATTGTGTTTCTTTAAAATGATGTGTGCCATCAAGTCCTCCTGTTCAAGCCGATGTGTGCCATCCTTTCGCCTTCAGATGGTCGCCATAGTGATGGACCTCCTCACTGACCTCCACATCCTGCAGGACCTCCTGGACGCCGCCTCTAAGCGCGGCGTGGCTGTCTACATCGTCCTGGACATCCGAGGGTCGCCTCATTTCCTGGACATGGTCAACAGGCTGCAGGTCGGCCCTCTGCACCTCAAGGTGAGTCAGGAGCAGAGACGACACAACTTGGCTTTTTTCCTCAATTAACTGCATTTGGGTTTTTTTGTCAGCGTTACCATTCTCAGCTGATTTTTAAATGTAGCAATACAGAAAACAAATATGATTGCTTGACATTTTAAAACATTTTTTATATGTAAATATATTTGTTTTGACGGTACTTAGGTAAATCCAAAGGTCAGATCTCTCTATCTAAGATGTTATCTACCTTAAGATCTTACATGTGATTTATTAAGTCAGACATGGGTCTGTTTGTTGAATAACTAGTGTATGTCATGTGAATAACTAGTGTATGAAATGTAATGTAATGTAATGTAATGTAATGATGTGATGGATTGGAAATTCACTACTGTGAGTTAATGTGTTCTGCTCCCTTGGTTTACATTTTTAGTCGAATGTAGTATAAGGTGGAAGCAATACAATAAGATAACAGGTAGCTTTACAAGAATACATTCCAATAAAATATAGCAAATGTAATAGTATTTTACTATCCTCTAAGTATGGGGCAAACGCAGTAAATAAATATGAATGCACCATTGAATTGTTCCTTTGGGTTAGCTGTGCTAGCCAGTTGTGTGTAGCCGCAGCTTATTCTTCTTGCCAGACTTGAGATGTCTTGTGTGGTGAATGTTTCTCAGCACCTCCGGGTGAGGACGGTGAGTGGAGCTGGGTTCCAGCTCTCCTTCGGGACGATCCCTGGGATTCTGTGCAGCAAGTACATGCTGGTGGATGGAGACAAGGTCATGTTCGGCTCCTACAGGTAAGTGCAAAGGCAGCGGCTGCAGTAACTAACTGAGCAGCATCTAGGGGTTGTGTTCAAAGCCATACATCACAGGTAAGATAGTCTCCTGTGCAAATCTGCAGGACCCCTATGAGAGGCTGTTAAGGAGAGATGTCAAATGAATATGGTGATGGTCCCAATCCATGCCATTTGCTTTTAAAGGAGAATTCCGGCGATTTTTCACATAAGGCTCATGAACATGCCCCCAGAGTGTAGCACTGTAGCTTTGGCTGCAGCAACTTGAGCAAGGAGATTGTTTTTGGGGGGTTTTCCGTAATGACAGTACTCAGTGACTCGCTGGAACTCTCCTTTAAAGGATCTCTAGAGTTGGGGTTTGCAAAGGTGAAGTCTGTTATGAAGAGTATCCCACATTATATCACATTATGATTAGTAGCAATATACATGGATAAATTGTGCAAATGACATATTCAGAATAAACTTCGTCTTAATATCTTTGAGGAACCATACAGTGCCATTAAGGTAGACGTTTTAGATGTTTTTTTTTCCTGCTGAGAGTTTATGCCATGAAGGTAAAAGGTTGGAACTGTCCTTGTCTTAATATCCCAGCTTCTCCTGGAGCTCCTTCCGCATGGACCGTAATATGATCACCGTCATGTCGGGCCAGGTGGTGGACTTCTTCGACAACGATTTCCGCGAACTCTACGCCATCTCCGAGAAGATGGACCTCTACAAGGAGTTCCACATCAGCCGTCCCGCTGCGCCGCCCAACCGCACCCCGTCCGTACCCAAGCGTCCGCCCGCCACCTCCCGGTTCCAGGTCAGCCTGGGCGACGCCAAGGGCGTCACCGAGGGCGAGATGAAGGTGCCCGCGCACAAATACTACAACCCCAAGTACCAGCTGGCGTTCGGGAGCAACCCGGGACCCACGGCCTCCCTCCAGGACGAGCCCGTTTTGCGAGGGCTGTCCAGCCAGGGGTTGGGAGGGGCGGCAGAGGCCCCCGAGGACAGGCAGTCGGTGCAGGCCAGCAGCGAGCGGCTGGACAAGCTCGGGCCACTGCCCTCGTCGCCGACGGGCAAGCCGGCGGGCAACAAGAAAAAAAGCTCGCTGAAAAACATTTTCAAGAGGTCGAACAGTCAGAAAGGCGGTACAAGCAGCAATCCGAGCTCCCCTACGGGTGGTGACATGCCCAATGGGAAGGTGGACAGCTTTGAGGACGTGTCTGGGGCATTGAAGGGGAAAAACAAAAAACTGTCAAAAATGGGCGCAAAGAGCCAATCCTTAATGACGATCGACACGTCAGATGAAAACGGTGAGCTACATTTATGTCTGACATTTATATTGATATGTGTAATACGTATTCTATTTCGTGTCTCTTTTCAGTGTTTGTGTTCACAATGAATTTTGTAAGTGGTTAGTTCCTCAAGTGAGTTATTCTTGTTCGTATTTTATTGGTTCTTTCATTCATAACTTGTCCTTTTCTTCTGCTTTACAGGGTCCAAAACCAGAAAAAAATCACCCCGATGTGCACAGTCTTAGAGGACAACGGACCTTTTAAAGGACATGTTTTTTTTGTCAACTTCCATTTTTAACAAACACTTCTTGATGAAAGCACTTTTTACACTGTCAAACATGTTTATATGTTGAGGATCTGTTTACTCCAATCTGTAGACTTTACAGATGGACTGTTTCTTGCTGTGGATCATATGACCTCTTCTTCAAACATGTGGGCTCATTAGAAAATCAAGGGCTAAAGAATGTACCCTCTGTTACAAGTCAAAGGGTCTCAGTGTTGGTGTATCATTCAGATGTCTATAAGATGGGATTGGTTTTTACCCTGAGCACGGGACTGGATGTTGATTAGAGTAATAATTAACTGGCTCACCACGTTGTGCGTATCTTATCTCAACAGGATGTGTTGTCGGCTTCTTTGTAATGTGAAATGTCTTAAGTCCACTGACCTCAGGATTGCCTTTGTGGCGACTCATAAGCAAACCTTTCTATGGGAAGACTGACCTCTAGTGGACGATAAAGAGAACAATAACAGAAATTGGTAGATCAGTCACTTGCAAGCATACGCCTACAAGCAACACATTTGCTCTCCTTCCTTCCTCTTCCACACACACACACACACACTCTCTCTCTGTCTCTCTCTCAGTTTTATCTTCCTCTCTATCGGATTCCTCCCTGCCCCCCACCCCCTATCTCGTCTATGAGAGGGAGTCGTCCTCTGTGCAGGGTGTGTCATTACAGTTTTAGCTTTCAGAGCGGAACCACTCACATGTGAGCAACGCTGAATCAGGAAGTGCAGAGCCTGCACAGGAAACAGAGGCACCCAGAGGAAACTAAAAGGTGTTATTTGCCCACCAGTGACTGGAGCAGTTAGTTTCAAATCAATCCGTTGTCAACATTACAAATATGTTTACCATAGACATAGTGGTTAAAAGGTAAAAAATTAAATTTAAAAAATGCTTCCTGACACAGAGGGTCCAAGTACCGGTGCAAATATCAAACAAAATGAGGCCAGGTGTGGCTGAGTGTTGACCTTTATATGAACTTTAGTGTAGAGAGCATTTAGTATTGTTGTCTAATTTACAGCTGGAAAATAAACAGTTTAGAGAGGATAAGTCATATAACTCACAACACAGCACACTGGTGAGTTTTGACAACACAGTGACAACCACAAATCTACGTGACAGCACGAAAGGCTTAAAGCCACTGTCTTCTCCTCAGGATCTAGTGAAATTGTGCCCTCAAAGGCCTAAAACCTTCCACTGTTTGTCCTTGAAAGGCTCAAAGCTTCCCACTGTTTATCTTATGCTGTATATGAAATAAACCACTGCGCGTGTCCACTGAGCAAACACATGATAAATCAAATTAGCCCCCTTGGGGAGCTCCAGCCTCCGTTGTTAGACTGACACACTGGAGTCAAGCACCAGCTTTGCTTAGTGGTAGTTATACTGTGCTGGCACAAAGAGAGGTTCCTGTTCCAGATCAATTGAGCGTGGCAAGACAAAGACAAAGGAACAAACAGGTTAACTAGACGGGCATACATGCTAGGACAGTGTTTCTCAAACTTTTTCAGACAAAGGACCACTTAACCACTAAGAAAGAAACGCACGGACCAAATAGCTTAAAAAAAAAAAAAAAGATTAGACCTACTTCAACAGTATATTAGCCTACACAATAGGCCTACTCACTGAACCATCTTGCTTATTGTCTTTGCACTTTGCTTATTGTGTCAGAGGATTTATATGATTTAAACTACCATAGACAGTGTTGCAGAACTGTTTGGATTTACATACAAGTTGGTTTAATATTGCAATTTATAATATTTTATTTTCCCTGGACCACACTTTGAGAAACACTGTGCTAGGAGTAATAGAACAGGAACTGGGAGGTTTGGGTCTGTGATAGAATGTGGAGTAAGGCTTTTACTGGCTGGCCATTGTGGTGGTCACTGAGCTCTTGTGGTCAGTTGAACTTTTGGAAAGTAGCACACGGCCTCTGCCGAGCGCTGATGTCGCGCATGTTGTGATGCGTTGAACATGCGATGACTAATTATGCAAGTGTGTGTGGTCTATGCACGAGAGAGAGGGGAGATGTGCTGCTGGACTGAACGTTATTGCTCAAGTGGAAGCGCCAATAA
>NC_055965.1:8916629-9041629 GCF_018492685.1 Alosa sapidissima
GCCCTCTTCCTCTGTCATGCTTTCGATTTCGAGTTTTGAGCAGCAGGAACACAGGAGCGACCTTTTATGGTTTGTTTGTCACAGAGTAAAATTAAACTAGCATAAGTGTAGCAGATGTCAGCTGTGAGACGCATGGATTTATAGGCTACTTATTCATTTGGCTGACCCTTCTATCCAAACATGTGTCAATTATTACAAGGGCCAGTCTCCCCAGAGCAACTCGGGATAAGTGCCTTGCTCAAGGGCCCAATGGTGGAAGCCGGGAATGGAATCCGCCACTTTTCAGGCTACTGCAGGCTAGCCCAGCTCCTTAGCCACTACATTACCACCGTTTGCCCCTCTCTAGGCTTGGATTTAGTTGAGGAGACTCACCTGTGGACTGGAAAACATTTGCGTTGCAGTCGCAGTAGCGTGTGGCGAAGGCCTCCATCATGCGGTCGATCTTCTGCGCTTCGCCTGGGAGACGGAAACTCCACAGGAACTGCCTAATATAGTCAGGGAGAAAACAAACACCCTTTACAGTGCATCCTACACCCCGATTAAACCAGGGAAGACTGGTTCAAGATCCGTAAGTGTGCCGTTATGTGTCTTGTGTGAATTGTTTCTGGAGAGGGACTGAAAGCTCACCTTAGAGCCTGCACAAGGTTCAGGTCTGAAAATTCATGGAGTTCCACAAAAGCCTTCAGAATCTGCAGGTGTATCTCCTCCCTGTGAAAAGTCACAGTGAGGTCAGTTTACTGGTGTCACCGAGGTCATTAGCAAGGTCATTGGAACAAGCAGCAGAATGTTGGGAAAACCCATAAATAAGCATTTTTCCATTTTAAACCAACTAGCATCAAGTGTCAGTTAAGGCAAAGAGTAAAAAGGAGAAATGATATAGATCTGCAGACTTGGTTTCAATATTAGTAAATGCTCTCATTTTCAATATTTCTATCACCACTCATCTTTCCCTTACCAGCCTTATTGTCAACATCACCACTATCACCCTGATGATCTGTCATCGAACTCATTCTACCTCCAACACCTCTGCGGCCCACGTATACTTACACCAGGCACCTGGCCCACCTGGCCTTAGCTTAAGTTTAGCTTAGTTCATGAATGAAAGAAATTCAATGGAGTAAAGTGAATGGAAAGTCTCCCTTCCTCTTTTCTAGAAATGGAAGGGCATTATTATGTGGAAAAAGGGAATAAAAATATATTTGTCTGTCACAGCAGTCTTCTTCAGCTTAACCTTCCAACATGACCCCATTCACCTCCACCGCCATGATCATAGTGCTTGCCCACCTTTCTCCAACATGACCCCATTCACCTCCACCGCCATGATCATAGTGCTTGCCCACCTTTCTCCCAGGAAGTCTCCTATGGCTGTTTTATTGAGCCCGTCTTGCTTGTATAGGAACTCTGCCACAACTTGAGGGGTCCAATCCAGCAGTTTGTTCTCCACAAGGTAGTTCACACCCTGAAACAAGAGGCACAGCTCAATGACACTAAACACATTTTAAATGGAACATGTACAGAGGCCTTTTAGATCTAGTCTAGGTAAAGTGTTTGTTTTTATTCAGTGAACCTTTAGGCAAACTAACATCACTGACTACAGGTAGCCTTGGTCATCTGGAGACTGATCAAATTCAATGTAATTGCATGATATTTATAGCCAAACCCTCTGTACAAACCTTTTATTAAACTAATGAATCAGTTGCCAAGGAAATACCCCCTCTAGTACCATAAGCCTATGAGCCTTTGAAAGAAGAAATAATGACATCATTTGATATCCTTATGAATTGCTGCAACACTGCCTATCACCATCTGCACGGCAGTGACTTCCTAAAATATCCTTTCACCCAGAACCAATCTGGGGTGATTTTCCTTCAGATCAATTTCTGTTCCTCTTCCTCAAAGAGGCCTGGTTGCGACACCACCCTAAATGAGATATGTCATGTCATGTCTAACGCCGAACGCTAATCTCTGTCTAAGCGGAAAGCCAGTGCTTAGACCTAGAGTGGATGGGAAGCTTGCAATGTCCCTTACGGTCAAAATGACATGTCCATTATCACTCTGGAGCATTAAAGGTGCAGTCAGCAATTCTGACAAGAGACCTTTCATACTTGAGCAGTCAAACTACACCCCTCCCTTCCCTGAAAATGAGGCAACATGTGGACTGGTTTTAATAGTGTATGGTACCATCCAAGGTTTGAGACTTTGTTTGTATCCCATGTACACATGTACATACATTTATTCCATGGGAAGCTTGCAATGTCCCTTTCGGTCAAAAACGACGTCTCCATTTTTACACTTGAGCTCAGTAGGCAGTCAAATTACACCCCTCCCTTCCCTGATAATGAGGCAACATGTCGACTGGTTTTAATAGTGAAAAAATAGTGGAACTCCCTAACAGTTCCTACTAGAGCAGGGACATCCCTCTCCATCTTCAAAAAAACTCCTGAAGACCCAGCTCTTCAGAGAACATCTACTCTCGTAGCACTACTTACAACTAGTCTTGCTGATCCTAGCACTTACCACCTGACTAGAACTGACTCTTGATTGTTTAAAAAACAGCACTCACTGATGCACTTATTCTTATTGTACATGACCATTATGCGTCAGCCAAATGTAATGTAATGTAATAGTGTATGGTACCATCCAAAGTTTAAGACTTTGTTTGTATTCCATGTACACATATACATACATTTATTCATTTAGCTGACACTTTTATCCCAACTGACTTACAAGAGAATATCGCTGAAGCTACAGTGCAAAAGAGACCTTAGCTTGGAATTCCTACTGCATCTGTCAATACTATTACTATGGAGCATCTGTCAATCTATTATAATTTATGGAGTAAGAACTGTCTAAAAACCCTACATCAACCAAATATTAACAAACGTGCATTGGGTTTACCATCACAGACTGCACTGTTCTGCACTAGGTGCATATGTGCTGGCCTTTAAGCTGTGTGCCTGTCCTGTTTACCAAGCCAGAGTGGAGCGTGTTTGGGTTTGTTGCTAAGCTTCATGACTTTATGCCTGCCTGACGTTAAAGCTAAAAAACCACAGAGGCTGAAGCTGTGAAACCACAGGGCTTCTTTTAAAAAAAAAAGAAAAAGAAAAAAAGAGCTGCGCGCGAGAGACGCCTTCCGCTTCTTCAACACTTTGAGGAAGTCCGACCCCTCCACCACCACCACCTCCTCCACCACCTCCTCCTCCACCACCTCCTCCGCGTTCTCCATCACAGCCCCCTGTGCACACAAACACTTTCCAGCACCAGCAGACGAGGGGCGTCTGGGTCCTCTGTGTCCGGCCTGCCACATAACTATGCACACAAACGCTAATATGACCACAAACAAGTGCAAGACTGTGGGATCTGGTGAGGCGATGCATTTAGATCTGGATTAAACATGATCATTTGAGGTGAAGGTCACAAGACCTGTCCTCTCTGACCAGTGGATAATACACTGCAATATGGAGAACTCTGCCTCTGTGTGTGTGTGTGTGTGAGAGAGAGAGAGATAGAGAGAGAGAGAGAGAGAGAGAGAGATAGATAGAGAGAGAGAGAGAGAGAAAGAGAGAGATAGAGAGTCAGATAGAGATCAAGATCTAGTGTCTGTGTCAGTCTGTTTGTTTGTCTGCCAAATCCACTGTCAACTCAACTCTCTCAGTGAGCGTGTGGTGAAATGTCTAATGTGCCCACCGAGCATCTGCAGTATACAGTTCTGTAACCACAAACCCATTTTTACTGGCTATAGACAGGGTGCGATTTGTGTAAAAACCAGAGGGGGGGGGATGATTTTGGGAGGTTTGTACCCCTCCCCCCCAAAAAAAAAATAAAAAAAATGAACGAACGATTCATAGCCTAGTAATGTCATGGCTAATAATAGCCTATATTAATTTTGCCACCTTTGTAACATTTTAGTTTTAGTTTACCGTGGTGTATGACTTTAAACAGCGAGTGTGCTTGGTATGATGATCAGCTCCTCTAATGCAGGGTAGGACTACGTTTTGACAAGCATTCTCTCTCCTGCTGATTTGCGTTCAGTAGCCAAGTGCGTAATATTGCAAAAGTTGAAAAAATAAATGTGTTTATTGTAGCCTACAGAAAATAAATAGCCTACTATCATACTGTCAGTTAATTGGCTACAGTGCAGTGAAGAGTTTGAAGAGTAAAGTTATAGGGCAACTTGAAGTTTTATGAAAATAATTTACGAACCAGAACATAAAGACCATGAAGCTTCTATTTCTTGCAGCTGTTAAAACACCCGCTAGATAGTTTAAATACCCACCAACATTCGTTTTTGAAGTACAAATTATTTCTGAAAGTTATTTGTCTACTAGGCCTAGCCTACTGGCTGATTTATCAAACGAGTGCTTTCTCGTTCGTCCTCCGCAAACTACAGGTGTTTTGGTAGAGAGCCATTGAATAAGTGATGCCAAGCAATTTCTGTAACCCTTTTTGTGACATTCAGCAAATATCTCCTCATTTAATGTAAGTTCCTTCGGACAATAGGCCTACGTTCTACTCTACGTGCAGTTGTCCTCCATCTCAGTTGCATCAGTTTTCTAATTTTGAAGGTTCTAAAATATGACGATATGCTTCACTGAATCCTTCTCGTTTTCTTTCATTTGTCCAACTAACTTTTCCATTGAAACTAGCCATTTATGATGGATTACACACTCGACATTCTGAAATGTCCTGCACGATCAAGGCCAAATTACGTTATCACCCAGCCACTGTGTCAGCAGCATGAGTGCTGACGGTGACGGTGCGTTTCTGATGTCAGATTATTATGTAGGCTAGCCTACTAGACTGTTCTCACGTTGCAGCGCTTTACTTATATGAAGTAGCGTTAATCAATATGAGGGGCAGAGGGGGATAAATGTTGTCCCCACCAGGGATAAAAATAATTTAGCAGAGGTAGGGATAGGAAACCCCCCCCCCACAAATCGCACCCTGGCTATAGAGATTCTGAGGAGAACATGGTATGTAGTCACGTATTCCATGTCTTTTTTGGGTATTTTTCTGCTGTCTTTATCATGTCCACAATACAACTTCCTCTTTCATCTCTCTCGCACGCTGTCTTCATCAACCTATTCTTATCCCATGTCTATCAACCTCACTATCTACCTACACAGATGGTGAGTGTTAATTTCCTTTCCAGAAGTCCCCCACCTCTATCAGGTCACTTCACATCTCTGTAAAGTGTCAGTGATGTTTTTCAAGCCTCCACGGTTCACACACACACACACATATATGCACGCACGCACGCACGCACACACACACACAGACTGACACACGCGCACGCACACACATGCACACACGCACACACACAGAAGGGCATCTGGTCTTGCCCACCTGGCCACATGTACCCTGCTGATGTATAGATGGACTGCCACTGATTTACTGCAGTACTTTCTACTTCAACTCCACACTCCACACGTTTTAGCTCACCTTCTTGGGATCCATGTTGAATTTCTTCTTCCCTCTGGACAGCTGCTTTCCCCTCTCAATAAGTTTGCTATGAGGAGAACAGAGAGAGGAAGTAGCATCATTAGGAAATGGATTAGTCACAGACAGCTGTCAGCTTCAGTATCAATGATAAGGATCTCTGCTGGGTGCTAGACATGGGTCATGGTATCTCTGGAATTGACGCACTTGTCCCATGATGTGGAATTCTGTGGGTGACACTTTAGCACAGAGAAGATGGTTTTTGATGTTCCGGGTCAAAAATAAGAGGTTTTCTGATATCAAGTCCTGTGTTCGGACCTATTTACTACACAGTATATACAGTGAATGAACACAGTTATGTATTGAAGGATGTCACAAACACAGGGATCATGGGGCTGCTATGGTCATAGCCATCACAGGATATTTCACAGTGCTAAGTGCTAAGGAGACCTGAAAGTTTAATTTTGTTGTTGTTGTGGAGGGGGGGGGGGGGGGGGTTTCAACTGACCTCTCCTCGGTGGACTCAAAGTCCTGAATGTCTGCCATCACATTCTCAATGGCCATCTTCAACTTCTGCAAAAAAATAAAAGGGACAGAACAAGGTTCAGGGTACAACTGACTCATCATGCTGTCAGTGAGAGTGGGAGTGAGGGGCCCAGACAAAGTGTCTGCATGTGGTAACCCCTCACTTTCTGTCTGTGTTCATAACCAGACAGCCACATTTGCTAATCATACACGTTTACAAACCCCTGATTCAGTGTAACTAAATTCACAGGCAACATTTATAGTGCAACAGTTATAGAATGACATAACGATTCGACACATGTGCAGTGTTACATTTGACATGACATTCATTTAGGAAATGTGTTTATCCTATATGAACTGTCCAGGGGTGCGTTTCCCTAAACCATAGTCACTAATCTGTTAGCAACTTATTTGGTTGGCAATGGGAAATAGCATTGCAACCAACAAAGCCGCTAACTTAGTTCAGTGTTTTTCAACCTTTTTTGTGCCACGGCACACTTTTGACACTTAAAATGTCCCACGGCACACTAACATCCTGTGTGAAGAAAAAATAAACATACCATAGCCTAAAATTTCAAATAATACACAGATATGGCCTTATTATGGCTTCTATGCAAGACCTGCTCAATAAAACAAGCGCCCTCTGTTTCATTTGTAGGTGACTATATCTAATTTAATTGTTGTTATGAACTGGATATGTGATGATTCTGTGAATACTGGATATGGGGCCCCCGTTGTACAATGCCTGCATACCACAAATAGTGCAATCATACAATCAATGAGCGCCTGTGGTTATAAATTCTTTGATGCAACAGTTGCTTTTCTGGACCAGTGAGTGACATTTGGGTAATTTTCTGCGGCACACCTGATGATCTCTCACGGCACACTAGTGTGCACCGGCACAGTGGTTGAAAAACACTGACTTAGTTAGCAACTATGGTTTTGGAAAACGTGCCCCAGAACAGACACGCTTTGCCCTTGTGTCAGAACAGACCTTTTCAATGGGTAAATGTAGCAACTGGACTCAATGTTTCTGGACTAACCTTGTACATTATTTTTGGTGTGCGCATTTTTAGTTATTTATTTACTTATTTGTCTTTGGTGTGCGTTGCTTGTTTACTTTATTATTGTTGGGTATGTGGGTTCTTTTCTTTCTTTTTTGTCTTCCCTTCTTGTTTACTATTGGGTTACCAGATGTGGTAAACAACTTTGGATTTGAAAATGAAAAATGTCATATTGATGTATATGAATGTGTAATTTTACCCAATCAACATAAAGTAAAAAAAAAAAAAGAACAGACATTTTCATCTGAATGAGAGCTCCGTGAGGATCTATGTGGCTGGCTGGGGCTATGCACTACCTTCTTCTCTACCAGCTGATCCGCTGAAAACATGGTGCCCATTGATGTGTGGTTTAAAGTACTCACTAATCCATGATAAAATGTCTTTCTATTTTCCTTAGAGATACATATACATTTTGTTATGTAGTTGTATGGTTGTGTTGTTGGTCTTTACCTGGATGTCATCCAAAAGGTCCTGCTTGTGCATCTTCAGGTGCTCGATCTCCAGCTCCTCTTCTGCAGTGAATTCCATTGGTACTGAGGACACACACATGTAGACACACACATTTATATACACGTTTACATTGAGGACACACACATTTTTACACACACACATACCAGAGGTGCCAACTTTTCAAAAATTCTTGGAGTGAGATTTGGTGGGGCCACCAAACTGTTGCCCCATACACAGCTGTTTTGTTTTGTTTGTTTTACCATTTCACACCATCAGTGGTCCTCAGTGTTGGGACCAGGGTCCCAGAGTTAAATTAGCATTAGGGTATCAAGGATCACTGAAATTCTTAAGAATTAACATAAATTATATTCCTTACCAAACAAAATCTAAATATAAATTACAGTAACAATTTTGGTTATTGGCTGAACATTTTGTACATTTTAACGTTTAAATGCATCCATCTGGTGCAGTTTGAAACACAATTCAGAGGTTAGACTTGCTTATGTTTATCTATGGATGTAAATATTTGTGCTGTAGCCTAAGCCATAGTTATGATGATACTGCAATAAGTTCCCAACCAAAAGCATATTTGCTGAGTTTCACTTCAGATATGGTTAAAAAAAGTGTAGGCCTACATTTCAGCACTCCAGAAGTAGTCAGTGGTGTTATTCAGCTAGTTAATATAAGATTGTTGTCTTGGTCTGTGTAATGTCCATCTATTCATGCTATATATTCCTTTTTTCAGGACAGTTTGGGCTACCCATATCTGGGATAGTATGATGCGATAATATTTGCACACGTCAGGTTTTATAACAAGAAAAAAATTATTTGCGCTTTTCTTCATATTTTTACATTAATGTCATTAGGAAGCATGCTAGTAAACAGTGAGTAATGGGTGTGCAGTGCTGTGTGCAGAATTCAAATATGATTACATTTCATGTATGTTCAATGTTAATTTTCTTGTGAACCATTTATCACAGCAACTTGGCGCTAATATCATTGGAAAGCTTAGATTCCGCTCGTCCGCGTGATATGCTGTGTGTTATCTGTGTGACGAATACTTTGCGAGGAATTTAGCTGAACCTGGACTTGAGATTTTACTTGGACACAGCAGTTCAGTACAGGGGCACAGGGGGAAGAAATATAGGGTTGTGGGCCACATAGCAAAGCACTCAAATTGGGTCAAAATTGACATACACACAAACAGCACGTTGAGATGAGTGTTCAGGCCTATGTGTTTCAGAGCTTGCAACAATGAAGTTGAATTTACAGAAGGTTTCAAAGTACAGAGTGAGCCTAAAGCTTGTAGTTTGGTCTTATCAGCAATTTAAAGCTTGGCATGCATCTCTACACATTTTTGGACATCATCTTGCAAGTACTTTTGTTGGATTCTAGGCCTACTTGTTATTTTACATTGCATTCAACCAAGCCTACACAGAAAACTATGCAACAATCTATATTCCAAATAAAACTTATTACAGTGTGTGTATGTGGGAGGGGAAGGTGTGTGGGTGGTTGTTTGTGTATGTGGATGGCAAGGTTGATTGTGTGTGTGTGTGTATGTGTGTGTGTGTCTCTTAAAGGTGCTCTAAGCGATGCTGGGTAATGTCACTTCTGTTGACTTTCAAACAAAACAGAGAGCTAGCTCCCTACTTCCAACCCCTCCCTCCCGTGCTGCTCCTGTTTTTATGGGATAGGTTTGCCCAGGTTGTTTTTGTTTGCTTTTTTTGGAGCCTGGGCTGTCCACAGAGATTGCATTTTTTTACAGTGTAGTCTGGACACAGACAGCTAGTGGATGGTTAGGTGATGTTTGCAGTAAGTGACATAAAATGTTTTAGCCTAAAAAAACACGTGGCATCGCTTAGAGCACCTTTAAGGCATCAGGAGGGATGTTCACCTAACGTACATACTGCACAGTCTGCACAGCTATGCACCAGCTAGCTATCATTACACTCAACACCAACTCATCTACATCCAAGCTACCATTACACTCAACACCAACTCATCTACATCCAAGCTGGGTTTAAGGCTGCAAAAAAAACAAACAAAAAAAACACTTTGCTTTGTTTTGGTGGGCAAGACACAATGCTTGGGGTGCCACCCCTAGAGCCGGCCCTGCTGGGGCATCAGTAAAAATGGTCTAGTGACAGCCAGCTGTAAGCATTTTTTAGGTCTCAAATAGAGGACATGCCAGGGGAACACACACACACACCATAAAAGTACTTCTTTTGCATTTGCATTTACATCATATGCATGCTCTTGCAGTTATGTTGAGCTACCCTGATTCGCTAGAGAACATTGTTGACTTGACATGTTATCTGAGGTATATGTTGGCACCGATTCTCAAAAGAAAATAACAGGTCTGAGATCTCTCTCTCTCTCTCTCTCTCTCTCCTCTCTCTCTCTCTCTCTCTCTCTCTCTCTCTCTCTCTCTCTCTCTCTCTCTCTCTCTCTCCTCTCTCTCTCTCTCTCTCTCTCTCTCTCTCTCTCTCTCTCTCTGTCTGTCTGTCTGTCTGTCTGTCTGTCTGTCTGTCTGTCCATATTACATGTAACACATGAAAGACAGGATGTGCAAGCGCAAGGCCCTAGTTCTAGTCATAGGATGCTCATAGGATGTGTCAAAACAGCACAGGAATATTGGGAAATGTTCAGAACTTGAGTCACACGATTGAAGAACCACGAGAGATTGCATTGGAGATCATGCAAAATGTTATTTCTCTACCTATCCACACTACAAAGGACAAAGTTCCACACTATAAGCAAAGCTCATAAGCAATATGCAAATCTACAGTATATTGGTCTACTGTACATAGTTGTGCATACTGTACATATCTGTCTATACCAGGGATTCCCAAACTGTGGTACGTGAACCACCGGTGGTACATGAGCTTCCACTAGGGGGTACATGAGCTTCCACTAGGACATGAGCTTCCACTAGGGGGTACATGAGCTTCCACTAGGGGGTACGCAAGATAAAAAGCGAAATGTCGGAAAGGTGTTACAAATGTTTTTTTTTTTATCTTAAGCCTAGTCTCTTTGTTCTTTGTGTTTCATAATGTTGTTCTCCATACTGTTTTTTTTAGTGTGAGATCTCATAGAATAGTTGCACATTTTGATTTTGTTATCATGTAGGGCGGTTAATTAAACATGGTGCCTGGAATGCGTGATGAATAGAATGTGTGATGTTTTTTATGTGTCGGATGGTGGGGGTACGGGAGCCGAGTCAGGATGTAGGTGGTGGTACGTGGGAAAGAAAGTTTGGGAACCGCTGGTCTACGGTTCTGTTTTTCCTACAATATATTCTGTTAATACACTGTATATCTATATTATTCTTACTACTCTTATAATGTTACTGCTACTACACTGCACATATCTGTACATGTTGTAAATACATTGTTCATACTACATAGCCATATTTACTCTGCCACCTAAAAACCACCTTCTGTAAACCAACTGTATAACGGTACTAGTGTCTACACTGCACTATATCTTGTCTGTCTATGAACTACTTGTCTATACTTTGTTTATCACATTGCACTTTTCTACATTTTGTTGTCTTTGTACTTGTACAAAGTAAATAGTGTTGGGAGATGACAACTGAAACCTAAGTAGAACCTTTTTGTGTTCTAGGAAATAAGTTAAAGAGTCCTGAGGGATTCTACACGGCACCTTCTCTAAGTATTGTTCTCTCCCTCTCAGCATATTTAAATGTTGTCTCCTAAATAGCAACATGGAAATGTACAACGCAAAAGCTTCTACGGCATCATTTGATTAACAAATTTTCAGTATCATGTTCACAAAACACACCAATAAAATGGGCCCCTGTCTACAACTTTTAACATAATGTTTCAGAAAATGTAATCAAGGCTTGACGTGGTAGGGTGAATAATGGGACAGGGCCTTAATCACAAAAAAACTTCAGGCCTGAAGCTTCAAACTGTTCATTCATAAATACCACCATCTCCTAATATCCTGTCACCAAGGACCAACTCATAGGGACCATGCAGAATATTGCAAAACAGTGTGGGAGGCAGCAGTTTCGTTGGGTTAAAAACACCTGCATGAATTCAGGGGTCTGTGATGACGTGAATCAACCTCACACTGTCCAAATATAGGTCATGGCAAGAAATTTCCCTCTAGCCAGGATAAGACGGTCTTCAGAGCTACACGGCTTCCTAACAGATATCTTGTCCTTAGACTGATAATTCAGAAACATAAATTATAAAAGTCTTTGGAGAATATAGTTCATTAAACCATGTAAATGGACCGACTAGGTCATCGTGGCCTACAAATCGTTTTTGTCATTAGAGTAGTCTAATAACTGAATGTCTTCGGATGATACAGTGTCATGAGATACAGGCTCTGAATTAAGGAAGCACAATACCGACGCTATTAGTAGTAGCCTACTAAATGTAAGTGATGCCAACGCACTGTGCGGTGAATCACTCTTTAATCAATGGTTAAACGATGACAGCCTAGAAACAGCTGGAGATATAGTCCTGGAAGAGTGACACACTGTTTGCAGAACTAACTCTTTGCTCCCGTGTAACTGCCCAGAGCTACGATGAGCAAATGGGCTACTTGAAATTCTTGATAATCAGCACATCAGACCCTTAGTAGTTTTTAAAAATGAACTCTAACCGCAGTGCACAGGCAAACACGAAGACCCATTTGTTATTATGATAACACACTTTGATATGGTGAACTTTCAAGAGCTAAGACTAAGATTGTCAGGTATAAAACCTGAATATGCAGTATTTGAAGGCGAAGGACAATATGATGGCGTCTCTCTTCCTTCCTCTCTGTCAGTCACTCAATAGTTCGTGGGAATTAAATAATTCAATTTTATGTCCGGTTCTAGAGCATTTGCTATTAAACTGTCAGTCACGATTCTTGGTTTCCTTCTGTGGCTGTTCAGTCTTTTAATGACATATCAGTGGACAATGGTACAGCTGTCATGTCAGTAATTGCAAAAGGCTGATGACGACCACTAGATCATATCTCTAGGCTATGTGTTTTGCTAAAAAAATTGCTGCATCTTTGTTTTACAATTCGCTAACAAGTTAGTCAACAGAAAAATGGAACTTACCAGGTTGGCAACACTCCGTCATGGACACAAAATAGTTGTCGTCCAAATAACCGTGTGAAATTGCTTATATGACACTAAATGTGCCACTTTAACGAAGTTTGCGGCTTCCTCAGGCAGTCCACTTGACCTGAACTCTGAAGCTCGAGCAGCAGCAGCAGCCTCAACTCTGCATCTCTGAATGCACGTATACGCCCCTGTCATTTGTTTCCGGTAATGCGCTTCTAAATAAATGTATTGTGACCAACAGGCTTAACCATGCCTATTTCCGATTCGAAGTAGTCACCGATAGTAAGCATAGTAAGCTCTGTTACAACAGGGAGTATCTAGCTATGATCGTATGCAGTCGCCATAAATGTTTTTCTGCATAATTCATTTTGTATGCTTTGCGCGTGCATCTGAGCGAGTGTGAGATTAGATCACCACCAAGGTAGAAGATAGGCTTCCTTATAATTAAATGATACAAATTATATCCGAGCCACTGTTTGTTCTACACCGACATACGTCTTTCTCATTAATTAAGCATCAGGAAGTATTGCCTAGTATAGTAGTAGTAGTAGTAAGTATGCATTAGTCCTAAATTGGGATGAACATTTCTTACACAAAATAATGTATGCCTCCTTTTATAGAGGAATTAGTGAATGTAACTACTATTGCAGGAACAGTGTGCAGTCCGATAGATCTTAGGTTTTTGTTTTGGACACCAGGTGTCACTCTGTAACCATGTAGGAGAATTTGGAGCAGGAGGGGTTCCTGTAGGCCTATACTGTCCTGAGCAGTGCACATAGTGCACAGTGCAGTTCCCCATATTAACCTCTATTAAATTAAATTCAATTAATAATAATGAAAGACAACCTTTAAAAAAAAATCCTGATGGATCTTGAGGAGTTATTATAACCGCCGCGCAGCGAAGCGGCGGTCATATAGGTTTAGTCAGAATTTTTTTTTTTTTTTTTTTTTTTTTTTTTTTTTTTTTTCTTTTTTGCATGCCCAAATTTCTGTCAATGATTCCCGGGACACTGAAAGACCGGGGTACACGAAACTTGGTGGGCATGTAACCCCACATGGATAGCATGGAACCATCGTTTTTCGTTTTGATCTGTAGCCCCCCCCCGCTGGACTGGACCCCCGAAAGGAGGGTAGGGCAGACACAGTTTTCTGTGAATATCTCGAAAACCGTAGGGTTTAGGAGGACCATTTTTTTTTTTGTATGTTGATCTCAAGGGGCCATGTCAACCCATTCCATAACCACTCATTTCATGTATAGCGCCACCTAGTTAAACACAAAAAAGTAAAAATTAGGTGTTGTAATTGAAGGTATCTGTGACCTAACATAGTCAAAACTGCACGAAATTGGAAGTGTAGGATCATTATGACACCCTCTGTATGCACGCCAAGTTTTGTGGAATTCCGTTCATGGGGGGCCACACAATAAATTAATTTATGTTACTATACACCAACTGGCCTGTAGGTGGCCGGAGACAGTTTTCTGTGAATATCTCGAGAACCGTAGGGCCTAGGAGGTCCACCTTTTTTATGTATGTTGGTCTTAAGGGGGCATGTTAACCCATCCCATTACCACTTATTTCATGTATAGCGCCACCTAGTTAAAAATTAAAAAGCAAAAAATTAGGTGTTTTCATCACAATATCTCTGGCTGACAAGGTCAAAACTGCACGAAATTAAAAGTGTAGGATCATTATGACACCCTCCGAATGCATGCCACGTTTTGTGTACTTTCGTTCATGGGGGGCCTTACAATAAAATAATTTATGTGTACATTTAGTGACGTACACCAACAAGGATTCCCGGGACACTGAAAGACCGGGGTACACAAAACTTGGTGGGCATGTACCCCCACATGGATAGCATGGAACCGTCATTCTTCGTTTTGATCTGTAGCCCCCCCGCTGGACTGGACCCCCCGAAAGGAGGGTAGGGCAGACACAGTTCTCTGTGAATATCTTGAGAACTGAAGGGCCTAGGATGACCAATTTTTTCCGTATGTTTGCCTCCAGGGGTCATGTTAACCCATTCCATGTGCACACATGTGCATAAACAGATACACACGCACACACATACATTTACAGTAATCATACGTATGACACATACTCACACAGTAGACATATGTCACATGCATGCACATGCACAAACACACATACGCAGGCAAACACACAAGCACGCACATACACACACACACACACACCCACACACATAAACATAAATTTGTACACGCACACATGCACATAATTCAAGAATTTTTCCCGTCATCTACTCCCTGAATTTTTGGTCATTGATACCCGGGACACCGAACCACCGGGGTACATGAAATTTGGTGGGTATGTAGCCCCACTAGACTTTTACGGAAAAATTTCATGACCACCACCACCCCCCCCTCCCCACCCCCCGGGCTGGGCCCCCCGAACCGCAAAAAAAAAAAAAACAGTTTTTCCTAAATAACTACCTGAACCGTGGCACTGAGGATGAAGAATCTTTTATGGTATGTTGGTCTCAAGGGCCCACATCAACCTGGCTCATAATCACTCATTTGTGATTTGCACCCCCACCCCCCGGTAAAAAATGAAAATGCAATATTATTCTGCTTTAATTGCCCCTATCTTCAGTTAAGATGTTCAGAACTGCACCAAATTGTATGTGTATGATTGACCTGGCATTCTCTGGGGGTATGCCAAGTTTCGTAGAATTTCATCCATGGGGGGGTCTAAAAAAATTAGGTTATGTGTACATTTAGTGACTGTACACTCATTGGCCTGTAAATGGCGGTGCACACATATACACATGCACATGCACACACACAGGCACCCACATACTATCGGTATTAGAACGGCCGATACATAATTACAAATTCAGTAGGATTAAAAGAAAGCCAAAATAAATATTCATCATCATCATCATGGCTGCATTTTCAGTATTGGCGATAAGTAGTCGTTTGTCCACTAGATGGCGCATCGTTGCAGTGAGACGTAATTTTGTTGGAAGTTAAAAGTGGGTTGGAAAAAACAATGGACGCTTCCTACAAGGACTGTAATTTACCGCAGCGGACATCTAATAAGGATAGGACGATGTTCACATGAAGTGTAATTCCCATTTCTTCTTGAAGCCGAAATAAATCTGAGGATGTTTATCGGACATGCTTGGTTTTTCTGCAGGTACGTTAATCTTGTAATATCAATAAGGACCTAGGTAATGTTACCGTTAGCATTGGTTGAGTGATGGAGGCCCATTTGATTGATTGCATTTGTAGAAAACTATAAATGCGGTTATACCAAGCAAATTGATAGCAGCACTGTTTGTATCTTTCGACTGTCATTTATTGCACGTGCTACAAAATCATTCTGTGCAATGGAAGATTTACCAACGTTACACCGGTCTGATACAGTTTTGCCTATACATGCGTGAGACTGAGACGCCTGTTTATTTTGTTTTAAGTGCGTGCATGGTGTGAGAGGGGAATCGATGTGCTTTGATTACAGCTTGGTAGTTGTAGTCTTGTGAAATTAAAAAGCACGTGTGTGTGAAGTATCCAAACAATGACACCTTCATTTCATTATGGCTGCTTTAGCAACACACCTTAAGCTACTGTGTAGTGGGTCCCATTTAGAAGTGGCTACTTCATTCGCGCTTTCCTTGACTCATGGAGCTGCTTGAATGTTATTACAATTTTTCGCCACGATATGGCAGTTTAAGTCCGCTTGATACTGTAAGGCGTAAGCCATTGGTTTCCAAAGGAGATTTTATTTGTGTCGCCAGCATAGCCTATTGACAATTTATGTTGTAAATAGGCCTACCTTATAATCCTACCTGTAGCTTAGGGAAGCTAACAGCTTTCTATTAGGATCTAGTTTGTTAGTTACCGTTTTGTCATAACTCCCTGATGCATTTTTGCATTTAGAATAGCCAGAGCGTGTATATCTCAATCGGAAAATTAAACAATATCGGGTGCCTATGGACTAGGCTGGGTGAACCCAGCCTGATCTGCCCGCTATACAATAACGGACAAAAGCTCTTCAACTTTGGCCCGTTAAATGTGTATGAACAGTCTAGCGACGCATTTCATCAAGGCCCATTTGGACATGTCAGTTATTTTCACCACTGGTTAGATGTAAAACAGCATTTCCTTTCAGACTAGGCTACTGTTACTTAATTTGTGCATTAACAATAACGTTTCAGACTACTGTTACTTAATTTGTGCATTGACAATAAAGTATTATATGAACTAAAGATGACTAAAATCTTATGTAGAAGAAGAAACATTCACAAAAAATCCATCCATCCAAAAATGACCTTTGTTTTTGATAGCTGTTGAAAACGGCATGGAACTGACAGAGATGTTTTTGTTTATAAATACATAAAAAATAAATAAATAAATAACATTATGCTGATACCTTTTGCTTTTCCCAAATACAATGTAGCCTACAGGTGTAAGTGACCTTTCATCAATCCAGTTGCAATGGATGAACTGTGATGAACTTCCCTACTTGTGATTGTTTAGAGATTTTAAAGGTTTTATAACAATGCTACATCTTCTTTGGCTATTCTACAATCTATTCACCTTTTCAGCACCAGTAGGCTACTTTCTGTGCAGCCGCACACACACACTCAGGCATGCCAAACAAGCATACACAAAAGAGTGGGGGATGGAGTAAAATATGGAGACAAATTGAAGTGTGATTTATTTTCGCGGAACGGATGTACAGGACTGAGTGGCGGTCATATTTTGTACCGCTATGCGGTACATCTAGTTATACAGACATTTGACATGTTATATCAAAATGAAACAACATAATTCTAGAGGTTTGCTGGAGGATTCATTTCTTCATTTTACATTACATTACATTACATTACATTTGGCTGACGCTTTTTTAACCAAAGCGACTAACAACATGGTAAACAGTAAGTGTTAGAACAATTCTCACAGTTTTAGGACAGTTTAAAAAAAACATTAGAGTACAGTAAGAATAAGTGCGTCGGTGAGTGCTGTTTTTAACAGTTACTTGTCAGTTTAAAACGGCTGGTGAGTGCTAGGATCAGTAAGACTTGTTGTAAGTGTTGCTATGAGAGTAGATGTTCTCTAAAGAGCTGGGTCTTCAGGAGTTTTTTGAAAGTGGAAAAGGATGTCCCTGCCCGTCATCTACTCCCTGAATTTTTGGTCATTGATACCCGGGACACCGAACCACCGGGGTACATGAAATTTGGTGGGTATGTAGCCCCACTAGACTTTTACGGAAAAATTTCATGACCACCACCACCCCCCCTCCCCACCCCCCGGGCTGGGCCCCCCGAACCGCAAAAAAAAAAAAAACAGTTTTTCCTAAATAACTACCTGAACCGTGGCACTGAGGATGAAGAATCTTTTATGGTATGTTGGTCTCAAGGGCCCACATCAACCTGGCTCATAATCACTCATTTGTGATTTGCACCCCCACCCCCCGGTAAAAAATGAAAATGCAATATTATTCTGCTTTAATTGCCCCTATCTTCAGTTAAGATGTTCAGAACTGCACCAAATTGTATGTGTATGATTGACCTGGCATTCTCTGGGGGTATGCCAAGTTTCGTAGAATTTCATCCATGGGGGGGTCTAAAAAAATTAGGTTATGTGTACATTTAGTGACTGTACACTCATTGGCCTGTAAATGGCGGTGCACACATATACACATGCACATGCACACACACAGGCACCCACATACTATCGGTATTAGAACGGCCGATACATAATTACAAATTCAGTAGGATTAAAAGAAAGCCAAAATAAATATTCATCATCATCATCATGGCTGCATTTTCAGTATTGGCGATAAGTAGTCGTTTGTCCACTAGATGGCGCATCGTTGCAGTGAGACGTAATTTTGTTGGAAGTTAAAAGTGGGTTGGAAAAAACAATGGACGCTTCCTACAAGGACTGTAATTTACCGCAGCGGACATCTAATAAGGATAGGACGATGTTCACATGAAGTGTAATTCCCATTTCTTCTTGAAGCCGAAATAAATCTGAGGATGTTTATCGGACATGCTTGGTTTTTCTGCAGGTACGTTAATCTTGTAATATCAATAAGGACCTAGGTAATGTTACCGTTAGCATTGGTTGAGTGATGGAGGCCCATTTGATTGATTGCATTTGTAGAAAACTATAAATGCGGTTATACCAAGCAAATTGATAGCAGCACTGTTTGTATCTTTCGACTGTCATTTATTGCACGTGCTACAAAATCATTCTGTGCAATGGAAGATTTACCAACGTTACACCGGTCTGATACAGTTTTGCCTATACATGCGTGAGACTGAGACGCCTGTTTATTTTGTTTTAAGTGCGTGCATGGTGTGAGAGGGGAATCGATGTGCTTTGATTACAGCTTGGTAGTTGTAGTCTTGTGAAATTAAAAAGCACGTGTGTGTGAAGTATCCAAACAATGACACCTTCATTTCATTATGGCTGCTTTAGCAACACACCTTAAGCTACTGTGTAGTGGGTCCCATTTAGAAGTGGCTACTTCATTCGCGCTTTCCTTGACTCATGGAGCTGCTTGAATGTTATTACAATTTTTCGCCACGATATGGCAGTTTAAGTCCGCTTGATACTGTAAGGCGTAAGCCATTGGTTTCCAAAGGAGATTTTATTTGTGTCGCCAGCATAGCCTATTGACAATTTATGTTGTAAATAGGCCTACCTTATAATCCTACCTGTAGCTTAGGGAAGCTAACAGCTTTCTATTAGGATCTAGTTTGTTAGTTACCGTTTTGTCATAACTCCCTGATGCATTTTTGCATTTAGAATAGCCAGAGCGTGTATATCTCAATCGGAAAATTAAACAATATCGGGTGCCTATGGACTAGGCTGGGTGAACCCAGCCTGATCTGCCCGCTATACAATAACGGACAAAAGCTCTTCAACTTTGGCCCGTTAAATGTGTATGAACAGTCTAGCGACGCATTTCATCAAGGCCCATTTGGACATGTCAGTTATTTTCACCACTGGTTAGATGTAAAACAGCATTTCCTTTCAGACTAGGCTACTGTTACTTAATTTGTGCATTAACAATAACGTTTCAGACTACTGTTACTTAATTTGTGCATTGACAATAAAGTATTATATGAACTAAAGATGACTAAAATCTTATGTAGAAGAAGAAACATTCACAAAAAATCCATCCATCCAAAAATGACCTTTGTTTTTGATAGCTGTTGAAAACGGCATGGAACTGACAGAGATGTTTTTGTTTATAAATACATAAAAAATAAATAAATAAATAACATTATGCTGATACCTTTTGCTTTTCCCAAATACAATGTAGCCTACAGGTGTAAGTGACCTTTCATCAATCCAGTTGCAATGGATGAACTGTGATGAACTTCCCTACTTGTGATTGTTTAGAGATTTTAAAGGTTTTATAACAATGCTACATCTTCTTTGGCTATTCTACAATCTATTCACCTTTTCAGCACCAGTAGGCTACTTTCTGTGCAGCCGCACACACACACTCAGGCATGCCAAACAAGCATACACAAAAGAGTGGGGGATGGAGTAAAATATGGAGACAAATTGAAGTGTGATTTATTTTCGCGGAACGGATGTACAGGACTGGGTGGCGGTCATATTTTGTACCGCTATGCGGTACATCTAGTTATACAGACATTTGACATGTTATATCAAAATGAAACAACATAATTCTAGAGGTTTGCTGGAGGATTCATTTCTTCATTTTACATTACATTACATTACATTACATTTGGCTGACGCTTTTTTAACCAAAGCGACTAACAACATGGTAAACAGTAAGTGTTAGAACAATTCTCACAGTTTTAGGACAGTTTAAAAAAAACATTAGAGTACAGTAAGAATAAGTGCGTCGGTGAGTGCTGTTTTTAACAGTTACTTGTCAGTTTAAAACGGCTGGTGAGTGCTAGGATCAGTAAGACTTGTTGTAAGTGTTGCTATGAGAGTAGATGTTCTCTAAAGAGCTGGGTCTTCAGGAGTTTTTTGAAAGTGGAAAAGGATGTCCCTGCCCTTGTAGGAACTGGCAGTGTGTTCCACCAACGAGGAACAACAGATGAGAAAAGTTTGGATTGGCTTGAGCGTACCGGTGGTAGAGCTAGACGTCGTTCGTCAGAGGAGCGCAGCGGTCTGGAGGTAGTGTAAGTCTGTATGAGGGCATTCAAGTAGGTGGGAGCAGAACCGGAGACTACTTTGTAGGCAAGCGTTAGAGACTTGAATTTGATGCGTGCCGCCATAGGTAGCCAGTGTAGCTGGATGAGCAGCGGGGTAACATGTGCCCTTTTGGGTTGGTTGTAGACCAGGCGCGCCGCCGCGTTCTGGATCATCTGAAGTGGTTTCACTGCGCAGGCTGGGAGACCTGTCAGGAGGGCATTGCAGTAGTCGAGTCGTGAGATGACTATTGCCTGAACCAGAAGTTGGGTAGCATCTTGAGTCAAGTAAGTCCTGATTTTCCGTATGTTGTAGAGTGCAAAACGGCATGACCGGGTGACTGAGGCAACATGATCTGAGAAGTTTAGTTGGTTGTCGAGAACAACTCCTAGATTTCTTGCAGTCCTGGTCGGTGAAACAGACAGGGAGTCAAATTTGATGTTGATGTCGTGGTGTATGGTAGGTTTAGCTGGGATGACCAGCAGTTCAGTCTTTGAGAGGTTCAGCTGGAGGTGGTGTGCCTTCATCCATGTAGCTATGTCTGAGAGGCAATCCGAGATCCGTGCTGAAACCAGGGGGTCGTCAGGTGGAAAGGACAGATAGAGCTGTGTGTCGTCTGCATAGCAGTGGTATGAGATGCCGTGCGAACGGATAATCTGTCCCAAGGAGGTGGTGTAGATAGCAAAGAGGAGGGGGCCCAGCACTGAGCCCTGGGGGACCCCTGTGGTGAGATGGTGAGGTGCAGATAGCTGACCAAGCCATGATACGTTAAACGAGCGTCCTGTGAGGTAGGATTCAAACCAGGAGAGAGCAGAACCGGAGATTCCCATGTCAGCGAGTATAGAGAGAAGGATACAGTGATTAACCGTGTCAAAGGCAGCCGATAAGTCAAGCAGAATGAGTACTGATGACCGAGCGGTCGCCCTGGCTTCTTTTAAGGCTTCTGTTACAGACAGCAGAGCCATTTCGGTAGAGTGGCCGCTTTTGAACCCAGACTGATTTGGATCCAGAAGGTTGTTCTGTGAAAGGAAGTCAGAGACCTGTTTGGAGACTGCTCGTTCAATGCCTTTGGATAGGAAAGGCAGTAGTGAGACAGGGCGGTAGTTCTCGACTTGAGCAGGGTTGAGAGAAGCTTTCTTAAGTAACGGTGTTACCCGGGCCATTTTGAACGCTGTTGGAAATGTGCCGGAGGTTAGCGAGGCATTGATCACATGTGTGATAGCTGGAGCGATGGTCGGGCTGATGGACTGAAGTAGGCTCGTAGGTATAGGGTCCAGCGAGCATGTGGTAGGACGGCTGCATGTCAGGAGTCTAGACACTTCACTCTCGGAGAGAGGCGTGAATGCTGAAAAAGATGTTCCAGCAGTCCCAATTTGTGTTACAAAGTGTCATTTATTATACAAAAACGTCACTGTAGAGACCAAACTTGGCAGAACTGGCACTTCATGAGAGGTTATAGCTGGCATATAGCCAGCCTGGCAATGTTGAGCTGTAAAAGGAGTCCTTCAAAGTTCTGTCATTTGATTGATAACTTCAACTTCTTGGCCCACAGAAACAATCAGTGCCACACAGCCCATGCAAAGAGAGATCTCCCCATCTCCCCACATGTAGCTTTCTCTACATGTGTAGCCTACAGTGTTCGCTCTCTCTCTCTCTCTCTCTCTCTCTCTCTCTGTCTCTCTGTCTCTTGCTCACTCTCTCTCTCTCACTCTCTCTACCTCTCCACTTTCCTCTCCAAAAAAAGCTTAATGCTTTCCATTCCACTTTCTTCCCCTTTTAAGAGAGATTGCATTCTTTGAAATGTTGCAACTCGGTCTCCATAGCAACGTCAACGGGGAAAATGTGTTCCCAACAGATTAAAATGAGATTTTTCCGAGAAAAAAAAAGGAAGGAAAATTAGAGAATGTGTGAAAGCTTAATGAAAGGTCTCCTCTGTGCCATTAAGGCACACAGCCAACCTCTGCATGATTTTAGACATGAGGGAAATTGAGCGTGAGCATACACACTACAGACACACACACACACGGTGTGTTCAGTTTCAAGATAAATATTCTTGTGGGAAGTCAACGTAACAATATTCTTTTAATCAGACCCGAGTTAACAGATGCTGCGCTGTTGGTTTGCTGTCCAGAAGCCCCAGTCCCAGCAGGACCTCAGCACAGACGCTTAGTAACGTTAGGCTAAGCCTGCGGCTGGTTATATCAGACCATCCCTGTCATTCACCATTTACAGATTACAATCCACATGATAATGTTAAATCTAATCCACAGTATATCAGCATTTCATTATTGTCAAGGATATTTGAGCAATATTGACACTCGAAAATTGGATTATGCTGTAATTAATTATGCCCAGAGTGCCTACATAGCAACGATTTGCATCCCAACGCTACCTTTTATTTTCTGACAACCTGTCAACCTACCCTCAGTCTACGACATGCACCTTTTAGCATGAGAAATATGTCTCATAAAGGCACCACATAGCGCATGCACTGCAGGAGATGATCTATCTATGGCTGACTAATGCATGTTAACTATCTTCTGACCTTTAACAGAGCTGTGCCGCATTGTCTCAGGTCTAGCCGTGGATGTAAACTTGTCTTGACTTCTCCAGAGCGCATCGGTATAAAAAAGTGTTTATGTAACAGGCGCCAGCAACTTTATATACAGCTCTGGAAAAAATGAAGAGACCACTGCTCATTTGAATATGACCATCAACTCATTCGAATGTCACTCAGCAACCATAGGATGACATCAGAAAAATGCTGGTCAAGACCTCTTCAAGGTCTCTTCTTTTTTTCCAGAGCTGCATGTTATGAGTTGTGAGCACTTTGTTTCTGAAACGGGAAAATTCCCAATTTTACCTGCAATGTTGTTTGAAAATTATAGTTTTATAGAACTTTCTAGCTTGTGCAGAGGTGTATGATTTCAACTTTAACATGCTAATCCACCTTTTGGTAACTTGCCGACTGCAAATGTGTAGGCCTATCACTTGGCTCCAGAGCAAAATCTCTTCCAGTCTCTTTCCTCTTCCCCAAAACATCTGTCGGTCTCTTTCCATACTGCAGTCTGTAGCATCTGCCAGCAGGAATAGTTCAATTTATTCTTGATTAGCCAAATTCAAGTTCTGTGACATTTTACTGTAAGTAGGTGGCATTGCCTAAGTGCTTATAGGATTGGCAGTTCCTCAGTCTTGGGCTCTCTGAATGTATTTATGGGTTTAAACTAGTATTGAAACACTCGCTGTGGTAATGGGTACAGCTTTTCTGCATTTACATGCAGTGCAAAAATCTGTTTATAATGACTTCTCTTGAGAACTTGTTCCAAACTGCTGGTGGCAAAAACACCTTTTTGTGTACCTGCTGTCTGCGGATTATATTCTCAAGATGTTGAAATGTCAAAGTCTGTGTGTAATTTCTCAGGAAATCACTCTAAACTCCCCACACTGAACATCGAAGTGTGCCTCAGAGTCCTTTGTTCTAAAGAGTTCTAAGTGTTCTGTAAAGGCCTCAAATCGCAAAAGCCCAGCGAATGAGCGAGAGCAAAGGTGGCTTTTCTCCAACAGCACCGACTTGAAGAGACTTGTGTTTACTGAGCTTCTCCCTGGGAAGATGTCCTTTCAGCAACACTAATCCACGTGCAATGTATTTGAAAAAGCTAATCAGCTAAGTGAAGAATACAAACAAGGTCATTGGGGAGACAGACAATATAGACGACCCCTGGCAATGAAGCGAGGCAGTCTCGACTCTGCAAGGCCCTGCCGTCTCAGCTTATTGCATGACCCTGTCTGTGCTTTGTTCTGCCAGCGAGTTGCTTTCTTGATACCACTTCAGTCAAGCATTTTCAAGCCAGATCAATCTTTTGTATCAAAGCAATTAAGATGCCACTGTGGATCATTTCACAATGCACCTGAACAGCCTGTCTCCAAGCTTGCAGTCTTATGCATCATGTTTAGGTTTGTTCCTGGCTTTCTAACTTTTATTTTTCCTCTGGACCTGAGATTTGTCCAGACAAAAGCACTTCAAACTGACATATGTATATTTATCCATTATCTCAAATTTACCAGATGTTTTTCACGGTCACAAGCTTCCTGAAAATTGCCTCAACCTCCGGCTTTGAACTGTGGTCTTTGGAGCGGAAATGATTGGCACTTCCTTGAAAATGACTGACACTTTATGAGTGTTTTGGGAAAGCAAGCCGAGGAGCCTCATCTTCAGTTTTCCTTCACATTCCAAATCACAAGGAAAAAAAAGAGACATGCAAATTACTCTTGCCTTGGCAAGATGGGATTAAGTCACCTTCACCATGATAGATTTCCTCTTTCTTCCTGTGTTGTGGGGAATTCAATCACACTCTCCTCCCTCCGTCTGTCACCATCTTTCTCCCCTTAGCCCCTGTTTTATCAGTGTTGATCACATGCATCAAACCTTGTATGTGAGTTTTTTGTCTCTTTGGTATCTCGGGAGACACATCAGTGCCCATGTTCTCCTTTGTGTGTTCCCAGCAGGGAGATTACAGGTTCTCCTTTGTGTGTTCCCAGCAGGGAGATTACAGGTTCTTCTGAAGATAGAGCTGCCTGTTCCCCACTGATTATCGTGGATGATCCTGTGTTGGAACTGCGATGTGGAACTGCTGAAGCTCCCTTCTCGCTCTGGAGAACCAGGAAAATATAAGCTGGGTTTATGGGAGTTGATCTCTTTTACTGAGATACTGACTCCACCTCTGACTAACTCTTTACATATTGTTAGCTCAAATATCTGGCTTTCACCTGAACTTTGCTGGCATTCATTAGATAGCACTAAGCAGCCTTCAGATGAATCAGCTAGCGATCAATGAAATAAATAGCAGAACACTGTATTAGTCATTATAGCCATATGTTAGCGTATGAGCTAGCCCTGTTTATCTCCTATTTGGACTATTCCTCAACTGACAAAGACCAAACATACATCAATATTTATTTTCATATTATTTTATTTTACATGTAAACTATCATATAATATAAATACTATAAGAGTATTATATACATAATTTGTTTATAAATAATATAATTTTTTTTAATCTTAAATGGTGAAAAAAGAAAAAAAAAAGTGGACCTTGTAATTTCTCAATTGACATACCGTAATGTTCCAGTTCCAGTGAGCCTGTGCAGCGAAACCTCTGCAGATGATTTAGAGAGCGATGATGGCCTGTCTGGACTAGGATCAGCCATTGCCGCGCCACTCTTCATCCTCCACTGGTCTAGCGTGGTCCCTCACTCCTATATCAGAGAGCAGACACCAGATCCACGACCGTCTACTAGAAGTCCATCTATTATGTCTGTGCTGTTTCCTGTACTGCTTGCTTGGCCAGTCACATTGCCATCTCTCACAATCATAGTCAAAACAGTTTTTCACTTTTCACAAAAAAACACTTGATTCACACTTATGAACCTTTTAGTTTCCCTTATTATTACAATTATTATGATAATTATTATAGTGGATGGAATCCACTATCTTGAAATCTCCTGGCTTCTTCTTCTTCTTCTTATAACCTTTTCTTTTTACCTTTTCAAGAATGAAATGCTTAATGTACAGACATGTTGAAATAACCGTTGTGTAGGTCTGGAGTTGGACAAGAGAGTTACTTTTTCAGATTTTCTTAAAAGTTTATCCTTTTGAGAAATAGGGGATTAAAAATGTCAAAAAGCCCATTTTTCCCCCATACTTGTATGACTTGTATGGCTGTGATGTCATAATGGCCTAAAGCCAGCTGCACTCTTTAAGCTCCCAGAGAAGTTCCCGGGCTAATTAGAACACTGGCACAGGTGACACCTGTGAATCCAACTGTCTCAGCTTCTAATGCATACAATCTGGCACTCCCTAAAACTACAGATCCTGTTTAAGTGTTTCCCGTTTGTCAAAATAAAAGTCACAGCCATATCTCATTCTTAGCGCATTATATCTCCAGAACTGCTTGACGCATATGCTTCAAATTTGGTACAAGTGTTTGTATGGACTCAAAGATTAAGTGACCTGATGTTGGAGGTCAAAGGTCAAATCCATGAATACTCTGAGCGCGATATCTCAAAAATTCCTTGACATGCCTGAAATTTGGATTGAGTGTTTGTATGGACTCAAAGATGAAGTGAATTAGATAGATAGATAGATAGATTGATAGATAGATAGATACTTTATTGATCCCCAGCATACATACAACACAAACACATTCTTTAACAGCAGAAAGAGTAATTAAAGGTGTGATTTGTAGGATTGTTACCGAACGTTCTGTTGGCCAAAATCAAAACACTGGTGAACGTTCTCAAGACTACCAGACGCGAGCCTCTTCTGGGTTGCCAGATGTAATGAAGACTTAGCTAACGTTAGTTGACCTGCAGCTGCTTTAACGTTTCTCCAACCATGACCCAGCTACACATTACGGAAACAGTGAAAACAAAAAATACCTCTCTAACCAACGTAACATATTTAGCTGAAGTTACCGATGCAGATGAAGTTTAGCATAGGCTACCTGTTGTGGAGAAATATGGCCAGCTCTGTGTCAGACTTGATATTCTTTGTTTGACGAAGACGTCACCATCTCAGGAAGCTCCTCCGATGTCCACTTAATTTGTTTCTTGTTTTAATTTTGGAAATTTGCCTGCCTCTTGTAGGCGTTCATGACTACAACTGACAGCTGTTGACAGTTGGCCTTTGCTAATTTGGCAACCCAAATAGGAGGACGCGCTAGCCCATTATTAATACGCTATTCTAGAATGAATCGTTCAAAACATAAACGAAAATTCCAAGAGATTCCGCCCCGTAACTGATTTTTTTTCATGGGTTTTACGGGGTTTCACGGGTTAGAGTAATGTTGTCAAATAAGCCATTACTTCAATTCATCGTGTTTCCTCACTCTCTGACAACATATGGTGATCATTTTTGGAATGGTTATAGTTTATTTTCCATTATTTCCTACATACTGGACCTTTAAAGTATATAATATAAAAACACAACTAAGCAGTAAGGACAGTAGAAGAAAAAGAATATGCTAAATATACTAAAATACAAATTATACTAACTAACACTTAATACAATATATAAAAATATACTAAAATACAAATTACAAAAATACAAATTATACTAACACTTAATCTAAATCAATTTTAAAAACAGTATCCACATAGTGGTGATTGTCAGAGGCGCTTGCAATGACTGAGGCAGGGACTGAGCCTGTGATTCTCTGTGCATAGTAAGGTATGGTAAGGTGCTCTAAGGTGCTCTGTGTGAATGAGTGTCATGGTGGTAGTGCAATGGTGATAGTGGTCATGGTGATAGTGCAAATGAGTAAGTCCAACAGTGCAACAATGCAGAAATAAAGTTAAGTAAAGTCTATATATCTATATATTTAACTATTTAAGAAAATGTATAAGTGTGGCCACAGTTCGGCTGTGGCATGGAGGGGGGGGGGGGGTTATGCATATGTGCTAATGTGCTAATATAGCACGCAAACAGTGAGGCATAAAGACAGTGGTACAAGTGGCTAGACAGACAGTACCAAACATGGAGGGGGTGAAGAGGCAGACAGACTATGCAGAGAAATCTCTCCTCTTCCCTTAAAGGAGAATTCCGGTGTGATATTGACCTAAAGTGTATCGAAACATGATACCGAGTGTGAACATATGTCTCATAGCCCATCTCGGCTTGTCCCCTGCACTCCAAAATCTGGCGCTAGTTAGCCGATGCTACCAACATCTTTTTCAATAGTGGTGCTTCGGCATCGGGCTAGCCATGCAAATAAATCACTGTTTTACACCCATTTACGAGGCTCAATGTATCTCCACACTTCATTGGTAGACTTCCGAGGGCCCTGACATTTAAAACGAGACATTGAGAACTTTGAAAAAGCACTGGTAGTTTACTTACAAGACGATTTATACAGACAGTATCTTCACGAAGTTTAGCGTTTGCAGCCATCTTGAATTTAGTCACGATAAGTCGAGCAACGAGTAAGAATGAACAGCTATGATAAGGGATCAGATTCCAAAAATAATTCAGTGGAAATGCATGGATTCCAGTTGCTGCTACTGGAAGAAACTGGAATCCATGCATTTCCACTGAATTATTTTTGGAATCTGATCCCTTATCATAGCTGTTCATTCTTACTCGTTGCTCGACTTATCGTGACTAAATTCAAGATGGCTGCAAACGTTAAACTTCGTGAAGATACTGTCTGTATAAATCGTCTTGTAAGTAAACTACCAGTGCTTTTTCAAAGTTCTCAATGTCTCGTTTTAAATGTCAGGGCCCTAGGAAGTCTACCAATGAAGTGTGGAGATACATTGAGCCTCGTAAATGGGTGTAAAACAGTGATTTATTTGCATGGCTAGCCCGATGCCGAAGCACCACTACTGAAAAAGTTGTTGGTAGCATCGGCTAACTAGCGCCAGATTTTGGAGTGCAGGGGACAAGTCGAGATGGGCTATGAGACATACGTTCACACTCGGTATCATGTTTCAATACACTTTAGGTCAATATCACACCGGAATTCTCCTTTAAGTGAGGCTGAATTGATGTTGGAGGTCAAATGTCAATTTGAAAAACACCTTGAGTGTTATATCTCAGGAATGCTTTGACACACAAGGTTTTTTGGTACGAGGGTTTGTATGAACTCATGAAGATTAAGTGATTCAATGTTTTTTCCAGGAATCTCCCTACCAACATTAAGCCAGCAGCTTTCCATCCACTATTGTAATTCCTCTGGCATTACATTTTCTAGTTTCTATAATATATTATTATGTTGTAAGCTATTTTAATTGTAATCAGTATAATAGGAACCTTTTTACACCAAGGCCCTGGAAGTTGTCAAGGATTATGAGTCTGGAGAAGATACTCTGTGATTACAAATATATTTCTGGGTGCTGCTGACATGCACAAACCATATTTTGCTGACTTGTCCAAAAAAAAAAAAAAGTACAAATCAATCAAAATGCTAATAATCCATCTTGAATATTCTATAAGTTTGCTGTAACGTTGAGTCTAAGTTCACCATGATAAATCATTGGTCTCTCCTCATTGCCATGACTGCAGATCTGCCTAAACTCAGCCAAACTGTAAGCTACAGTCCTGACTGCTCTAGAGTATGAGGACACTATTTACATGCGTGTTGCCACACTTCATTGCTTAGAGACTTTATGCATCAAAGATCTGTTTACAAGTCTTTGTATTCAGGACTTGGTAGAATATCTTTCTTTTCTTATGCTCCATAGTGGAACTGATACACAATGGTATAAATGGTACATCCTTTGTTGTTGTTGTTGCTGTGAAATGGTGTGTTATCTTAGCCTGGTTTCCATTGAAAAGGGGATTTAAATCTCATGGGACTTCCTGGTTAAATAAAGGTTTAACAAATGGAAAATAAAGTCCCCGTAATGGTAATAGTGATAGGCACACTCTGCAGCTCCACTCTCCTCCACTGCAGCTCAACGGCCAACACCACCTAAGGTGTCAGAGCGGGTGACAGATGTCTGCCATTTCTCAGTGATGGCCTTCTAGTGAACTCACGCACACTAATAGTGTCCACACTATCTGCCGCAGTGAGCTGAGCTCACATACAAAGCTGAGTTCACTGCCTATACTATCTCGGCTACTGCTTGGCCAATCTATATGTGATGTTTTATCAAACATAGCTTTTGTAACCAAGATCTAGAGATGTTATTGTTTGTCTTCATGACATACACCCAGTACTTGTGGACACACAAACTGTATTGTCCCTATCTGGACATATGTGTTTAAAAAAACACATATTGTGTTATGTTGTGTTATTTTCAACACATTTGTTTAAAACGAACAAAAATACCCTTTTTAAAGTATTTCTGTATGGATATTCATGAACCAGGTGGTCCTGGCTGCCTCCCATTCTTCTCTGGACTGATTACACACATGAACAGTTCACACTGACATATATTCATGCATTAGCTCATGTTCATCAGGTGTTTTTGTTAGTCCCAAGCTTGCCGAAAAAATTGCTTCAGCCTCCGGCTTTGCACCTTGGTCTTTGGAGCAGAAATGATTGGCACTTCTTTAAAAATGAGTGACACTTGAGTTTCAGTTTGAGGACCCTCATATTCAGTTTTCTCCTCCGGAAAAATCACTAACATTACTGGAGACACCTGAGTCTGACACTTTTTTTTCTCACTTCACATATGGATGGTATGAACTGCAGTCAACACAAAAGGCTAAAGAAACTCCAGGAGATTCAACAGGCCTCACCATGGATGGTAAGCATCAGACGAATGAGAGGATATTATCACCCATAAAAAATAGAGCACTTTGGCAAAAACCTTTGCAAAAAACATTGTTGTTATACCTATAGAGACCTATAGGCTCTCTCTCTCTCTCTCTGTGTGAGAGAGAGAGTGTGTGAGTGAGAGAGAGAATTTCCATTATCACCAAGCTATCTATTTCATTATCAGGTCTGCAGTTTCTAATATAATATGTAGGCTATATATATATTAGGGCTGTCAGTGTCAACATGTTAATCACGATGCAATAAGGATCAAGCATAACGCATTCATTTGTATCTAGGCAGAATTCTTTGATTCTGGCGCTTCTGTACTTTTGCATCTGCTTTATCAACACAGAGTACAGAGTAGCCAATGAAATGAAGGACTAGTATCCTCTGATTGAGTTCATACTTATCACATTTCAAATCGCTGTCAAAGTGGCATCATGTTCCGCTCTCTCATCTAATCTATTGCATGGGTATTGGCTAAGCCAGCCTACTCAAAACTTTCATCACATTCAGCTGAATCTGGGAAATGTCAGTGTGTGAGCGTACATGCGTCAGACACAGCAGTTCAAACATAAGCAAGCCAAAAAAAGTCATCCCTCAAAGGTCAAGGAAGCTTCTGGCAAATTGGCCACAAGATCACACAGAGGCTAGAGGATGAACCCAAAACTTCTCAAGTCTCATTGTCTAGCTCGGCAATGGAGTCTGATCTATAATAACATATGATTTTTAAAGATTAGTCATATCTGATCGTTGCTTTTTTAGCTCCATGTAATGGCATGAGGAGAATCACAATCTATGCCAAGCTGGGGTGCGGTTCCCAAATAAGTTAGCAACTTTGTTGGTTGCAATGCAATTTCCCATTGCCAACCAACTAAGTTGCTAACAGGTTAGTAACAGGTGAGCAACTACGGTTTTGAGAGACGCATCCCTGTATGACAGGTAAGCTTGAAAGGGAATATCTGTCATCATATTATTTCCAGCTCTAAACGTCAGTGTTGGAAATGTCTAAATATACATTGGGATTGCCTCAGAAGAGTTGTTGAGAGGGCCAGTATTCTGAGTGTAGATGCATGGGGTGACGTCCATTGGATTTGATGGAACAGCATGGTCGTCTTGGTCACACACCGGTCATTCACAAGCAGGGCTTGAAAACAAAATTATTTTTCAAACGTTCCGTTCCGAACGGTTCAGGTAGGCCTATTTTTAACGTTTTCGTTCTTGCATGCGTTCCGTCACCAACATTTTGGTCCTGAACCGGTTCGGAACGCAAAATATCGTTCGTTCTTAAAGTTCCGGCAGTGTTTGGCGGGCCTATCAAGTCTATTTTTGTGGACTTTACCTTAGAATAGACACTCATTATTTCCCCTTGATTTAGCCTATACCGTAGCTATGCCCAAAAATAACAAATCACAGGCGGCATCCAAAAACATTCAGATGGGCTATCCATCCCATAGCCTACAGACTTACTATAGGCCTAACCTATGCCTATAAATAATTTCTTATCAAAAATATTTCTGGATACGAGCTAAACTCCTTACCTGGTTGTAGCCTAAGTTTTATCCATATGGAGATCTTCAAAGGCTTGCGCTATAATTCCAACCCTGTTTATAAACGAACCTGTCTGTTGCTGACGAGGCCTATCTGAAATTTCCCGTTTAACTCTTCTACATAGAATAGGCTATAATTGCGCAAACATTTCAAATCCCGACTTTAAAACGACAAGGCGTGGACAGGCAAAATAGGCTATTACGCATAGGCTACAAACAATTTCCAAATCAGTTTCAGTAGCCTACGCTACGAGCTGGCCTAAGATCCGAAGTGGCAGACGGATAGGTTACATTACAACAGCAAGACAAAATATACACATTTGGACCAAAGGTCCATTTATTCGTTTTTTTTTTTTTTTTCAAACTGCAAAAATCAAATTATTAGGCTGTTCGCCTACAGTAGTTGGCTACATATATAGCGGCTTGTTAGCTCACATTAACAGTGTAGATGCGGGCTTGTTTTTCGCACAACCGGAAATAGTCTCCCTGACATAGGATATGCTTTTGTGAAATTTTATAAAATATATAGAGAACGAAAAAAAAAACGTTATTAACCGGTTTTGTGGATTTCAGAATAACATTTCTGTTCCGGAACAGTTGAAGACCATTTTGTTTTCGCTTCCGTTTCCGCTCCTCGTAAAATTCCGTTTGTTTTCGGTTTTCGTTTTCGTTCCTTGAACCGGTTCGGAGCCCTGTTCACAAGGACACACCGCAGGTGATTCACCTCACTACTCCATGCACCACCACTATGTAGGCTACAGTAGGGCACATGCAAAGCTGATAAAAATTATCAAACATTTTCTCTTGCAGAATCCAACTGACTCAATATTTAACATAACACTGGCTGCTGGAAAACAGACTTACAGAGAGTTCCTTGTTTCACTCCACCAGTTTGTCGTCTTCACCCTCTTGACGCTGCCGCGAGCTCTCTGTCTAGTATAAGTATAAATACTTTTTTGATCCCGTGAGGGAAATTTGGTCTCTGCATTTAACCCAATCGGTGAATTAGTGAAACACAAACAGCACACAGTGAACACACAGTGAGGTGAAGCACACACTAATCCCGGCGCAGTGGGCCACGGCTGCCCAATGGGTCTATGGAGAGCTCATAAGAACTGGGCTGCATCTCACCACTCTCCTGACACGAGGTCGGTCCAGACCCACATCCTGCTGTATTCGACCTGCTCCAGAGCGTATTCCACTGAGAAGTTGAGAACTGTGGCTAATGAGGCCCGGACTCTGGTAAGGAGTTTGGACAAGCTCCAGGGCTTACTGCAGGCTTACATTTGACACATTAAGACCATGTCAGGAGCCCTGCCTAAGGCTGCCTGCCTGCCTGCTTTACATAGACAATCCCCCTTCCATCGAGGGAATTCCCTAACCAAACAAACCACACTGAGGTGGAAACCATTAACTGATAGTTTTTTTCAATGTATTTACTGTCTGCTTCTATGACACCCTTAAAACGAATGTGTTGGAAAATAACACAACTTTAACACATCTCTATGTCCAGATAGAGACAACACAGTTTGTGTTTCTAACAAATTCATTTTAAGAGTGTATAATGCAGCTTAATTAGGTATGATGGAGAAGTCTTTCATATGAACAGCATCCAGACTGTAACAAACAACAAGTGTCTTGGTCCCAATGACAAAGAGAAAAAAAAAGAAGAAAACACTATTCCAGAGACGGAGCTATGCAAATACTTGTTAACTAGACCACCACTGTAGCATGCAAAGCCATTAAAAAAAATGTCCTCTAATTTTCATTTCTTGTTGGGTGTTTTTCTTTTTTTTTTTTCAATCTTCATTTTCATTTCAAGTTGTTTAATGAGGGTGAAGGTGATTGCTTCTTTTATATGTACGAATGCCCGGTGGACCACCTGTAAAAGCACCTGTAATTAGACTACGGCACTAAATCACATTCCCGTCATTTATAGCCTCGGGCAGTTGGGTCGCCGTCCTCGCCTCATTCCTCATCCCCGTGCTGCACCCCTGGCAGCAGCTGTGTTGGCATTCATCTCCATTGATCTGACTGAGAGAGATGGAGGGCATAGGACCCGCTGATGGAGATCGATCTCGCTCAGTGTTAACTGATGCATCAGTTGCAGTCAGGCCTGCAAAGGCCAGCTGTTCGTTTTCATTAGGACGTCATTTGTTTTTCAGTCGGCACACAAGGGGCCCAATTTTTATGCCCTAGGTTTCAGCAGGTGCAATAGCAAGCGGTCAATGAATTTAGGCAACGTGAAGCACTCAGCCTTCACGTAAAGTCAGCCACACATATAGCCAGTCAGTCACACATATAGCAGCCACACATATAGTCAGTCAGTCACACATATAGCAGCTATATAGCCAGCCACACGTATAGCCAGAGTGGTAGAAAAACAGAGTGGCGACACTCCCATAGACTTCCATAGGAAACAATGGCGGCGCTTTTTCCAGGCTACGGCGTTATGCAGAGCTCAAAAGTTCCTAACTTTGACATTGACGACTTTAGCCCCATTCACTTCCATTGCTTTCTGCCTGATATTGTCAGTGGTAAGTAGACGAAAGTACGACGTTTTTTCAATTGGCATATGCATTTTCCTATACCAACTGCACTAGTAGATAGCCTACTGGTATTGTTCTTTGAGGTTTTTGTGCTGCTTGTTTAACTGATATTTATTGCTTAAATGTTGACAGACATTTTAAAGCCAAAAGTTAGCCTGCAAACCTTGATGTGGAGAGAGGCTAGCTTAAAGATAATGTTCCTACGCCAATAATGAATTTCAGACAAAACACATTTGGTTAGCCTATTGTAGTAGAGCAACTTTAGATGATAGGTTGGTTGTCAACAGGTTTTTATTATGTTTATAATGCTATATTTTTCAAACCCAGGGCTCTTTTGAACAGTGGTGGTTCTGTCCGTGTGTGTGTGTGTGTGTGTGTTTATGAGTGATGATGTGTGTTGTAAGTGTTTGTGGCAGATTTTGATGGCTTGATGACTGATACTGGGGACTCCCATTTAAAGCACTGTGGTTCAATGTCAGCCATTTGGGCCAATGTCACAGTCATGTCTACTTCCTCTGCATTAAGATAACATATGGAATGTTAAAAAGGAAGTCTTGTGGGGCCAACTATGATGCTGATAATGGAACTCTCTTGAAAGGGTCCATACAATGTAGCCTATTATACAGTCTCTGCTCTGTTTCTATGGAAGTTCCAAAAATCAACGTTGTTCTATTAAAGGTCCAGTATGTAGGAAATAATGGAAAATAAACTGTAACCATTCCAAAAATGATCACCATATGTTGTCAGAGAGTGAGGAAACACGATGAATTGAAGTAATGGCTTATTTGACAACATTACTCTAACCCGTGAAACCCCGTAAAACCCATGAAAAAAAATCAGTTACGGGGCGGAATCTCTTGGAATTTTCGTTTATGTTTTGAACGATTAATTCTAGAATAGCGTATTAATAATGGGCTAGCGCGTCCTCCTATTTGGGTTGCCAAATTAGCAAAGGCCAACTGTCAACAGCTGTCAGTTGTAGTCATGAACGCCTACAAGAGGCAGGCACATTTCCAAAAATAAAACAAGAAACAAATTAAGTGGACATCGGAGGAGCTTCCTGAGATGGTGACATCTTCGTCAAACGAAGAATATCAAGTCTGACGCAGAGCTGGCCATATTTCTCCACAACAGGTAGCCTATGCTAAACTTCATCTGCATCGCTAACTTCAGCTACATATGTTACGTTGGTTAGAGAGGTATTTTTTGTTTTCACTGTTTCCGTAATGTGTAGCTGGGTCATGGTTGGAGAAACGTTAAAGCAGCTGCAGGTCAACTAATGTTAGCTAAGTCTTCATTACATCTGGCAACCCAGAAGAGGCTCGCGTCTGGTAGTCTTGAGAACGTTCACCAGTGTTTTGATTTTGGCCAACAGAACGTTCGGTAACAATCCTACAAATCGCACCTTTAAGTGTCGTTAAACAATTAAATAGCATTCAACAGGTTGAAGCGGAGCTTTGATACTACGCCTGTTTGAGTCGTGATTCACTCGGATCTTTCACCCGTATCTTTAAATTAACCCATGAGTCGCGAGTCTCTAGTATCATTAACTCGGATCAGTTGAGTCCTACTACAATTCAATCTAAAACGATAAACAGCGCCACACAACCTCTTGCAATTAGCTAGCCTACTAGCCATCATAGCTGCCAAAAATTTAACAATTTCGTAAGTAGGATAACCACAACTCCACAAATCAACTCAAGCGACTGAGTGAGCAGGCAGTCTGAGATAACTGGTTAACTTCCCGCAGAGCCGGGTTAGTCGGATCAGCCGGCCGGTTAGTCTACATTGAGTACGAGTCGGCTACAGCTACGTTGTCATGAGTGGCTGTAGACGAGCGAGTAGCTCCTCCTCAAAGTGAAAAGCAATTCCACAACAAAAGCCATTCTTTACCTCTTAAATAACATTCAATGTTCTGCATGTAGCCTAGGCATACTTTAGATTTGGTGTATAGATGTAACATATTAAAATGCAATTAGGTCGCGCAGACAGTCCGAAACATTGCACGTTCTTAATGGAGCTGCTTTGTATACCCGGGTTAGTCGGATCGCTGGGCCGGGCGGTTACGTTATGAGTGCGAGTCAGCCGAATCAGCCGGCTACGTTGTCATGAGTGGATCAGTAGACGAGCGAGTAACTCCTTGTCAAGGTGAAAAGCAAATCCACAACAAAAGCCATTCTTTCACTTCTGAAATAACATACAATGTTCTACACGTAGGCATAGCCTAGGCCTACTTTTAAATGCAATTAGGTCGCGAAGACAGTCCGAAACATTGCAAGCTCTATATGGAGCTGCTCAGGCTAGCCGGGTCAGTTGGATCAGCAGGGCGGGCCGGTTACGTTGTTATGAGTGCGAGTCAGCCGAATCAGCCGGCTACGTTGTCATGAGTGGATCTTTAGAGGAACGAGTAACTCCTCGTCAAGGTTAAAAGAAAATCCACAAACAAAAGCCATGCTTTCACTTCTGAAATAACATATATTCTGCACGCATAGCCTACTTTAAAATGCAATTAGGTCGCGAAGACAGCAATGTCCGAAACATTGCAAGCTCTGTATGGAGTTGCTTGAGTAGGCTAGCCTACCTGGGTCATTTGGATCAGCCGCGGGCGGACCGGTTACATTATGTTGTTATGAGTGCGAGTCAGTCGAATCAGCCGGCTACATTGTCATGAGTGGATCTGTAGACGAGCAAGTAGCCTAGTTTCTACTCGTGTCAAGGTGATAATAATAATAGGCCTAATGAGAATAGTAGTAGTAGTAGTAGTAATAATAATAATAATAATAATAACAATAATAATAATTTAGTCACTGCAGGGCATTTCTACGTTCCTGTTTCTATGTCTACATTGAAAGTCAATTGCTTAGGCTAGGTTAAGACAATAAATAAACAGTCTGGCTCAAACTGCTTTCTTTCCCGTGAGTGGGTGGAGATTTTGATGCTATTATATTAGGCTATTTTATATTATATTATATTATATTATATATGATATTATATTAGGCTACCTAACATGATATATATGTATGTGTATATATATATATATATATATATATATATATATATATATATATATATATATATATGTATAGCTATGATTAATAGGCTAACAATATTAGTTGCCTAGTAGGCCTATTAGCTGCCTATAATACCTATTAGAATAGATTCCTAGTAGCCTACTATTAGTATATAGTAGTGGTAATAAACATTGTAGCAGAGTAGCATTAGACCTAGGCAAATTTTCTATTGTTAACAAAACAACAACAAATAATTAATTATTATAATATAGGCTACCCTCCCTGTCAATAAGATCAAAGTTTCTGAACATGAGCACCAAAAAGATGAACAATGTGTGGATGCACTTTGACCAGGAGACCAAAACTCTTAGGCGAAATGCAAGTACTGCAAAAACCTGGTTTCAAATCATGGAGGATCCACATCCAACATGAGAAGGCACTTAACGAAATGAAGCACCCCACTGCACTGCTTGAACGTAGGACTGAATTTCTTTGCGATTTAGCAATACTGACTCAAGTGACTCAAGTGACTCGTTCAACCCGGATCAGTTTAGTGAGTGACTCAGAATAACCCGGATCCTTAAAAGGAATCGAGTTTGACAGGCCTATTTGATACCAACGTTATCGATTAGTTTCAGTTTCTCTCGCGCAGGCGCCTGCATTGAATGAACGCTCATACCACTACTTTATTGTATGGCTCCATGTTTAATGACATCGATAGCAGAAACGTTTCTTTTCTTTTTTTGTCGGTCCGCGGTATCTTGATCAACTGCGCAGCAAATTATCAGACGAAACACCGGGCCTAATTTCACTCCACGTCTCCGCGGACCAGCAGTCTCCACGTTGCGGACCCACATCAAAACAAAACTATTTCCTGATTGGTTGAGAAATCCTATTTTCTGATTGGCTCTCTGACAGACAGCAACGTTGTGTGACACGTTTGTAAAGTATAGCCCGTAGAAATTTCTGTGCGGGCAAGTTAATAATTTCTCGGGAGTGAGAAATTGAGAAATGCCATATGTGGCGTGTGAGCGTGTGAAGTCATTGAAATGCGTGAGAGGTCTGCAAACCTGATTGCGTTAGCTTACTAGCTTACGTTAGCTAGTCAGCTCACATACATAGATATACTGTATATACTGTCAGTATATATATCTATGATTCACATAGTGTTAACGTTAGACATGCTATGACGGGGAACACAAACTTTATCTTGATAAAATACATTTCATACAGCATGGTAACTCTATATACAGATGTGCTGGTTATCAATGGGTTTGTGATTAACGCTCTTCAGGTGAAAAATGGAGGAAATTAATGTGATTATTGTCTTTAAATCTGATATAGATATAGATTAGCTTGCTAGATGGCGAGCACTGGGTGAAAAGGCTCTGAATCAGGGAATATTCATAGTGATATATTTCCTGATATGTGTAATATCAGGAAATATATTGGTTGATATGCTCCTGATATTTTTGTGCCAATTGCCATATCAGGAGCATATCAAAAGTCCTGAATGGGACTGCGACGACATGCAAGATATCCAGACTTCATATTCTCACCTGATATGATCCATGTTTCAAGTATTAGCTACTTATATGACACCGGACACCTCTTGTTCTTGTTCCCATATACCCCCTGATATGTCAAACATGGGACTACGCATATACAGCCCATATACTGCCAGACACAGCTAATTTTGCAGGCATTTATGTGTATGCCTTTATTTGCTTTTCGATAGGCTTTATGCCTTTATTTTTAAAATTAATCATGTGATTTATATATGGTGATTTATGTAATGGTTTTAAATGTGAGATAGTACATAACCATCACTGAGCTTATTGTGCATCTTTAACTTAAATAATATTTCACATTAATTTTACATACACTTAATTACATTATTTACTTACACCTGCTAAATCCCAATGACTTATTTTACTTTACCATGAAAATTCATATACTGTACGACAGGCAATAAAATTTGTTACATGGTCTTTATTGTATTTATCAATCAATATTCAAATCAACATGGCTTTCTCGCCTGCAGTAGGGGGCTTACGCAGTGACACTCGCCCCCTCTCAATGACCTGCCTCGAGTGAGAACAGAGACTTCTGCTTGACCACAGTGGTTTAAACAGTCCATGGTCTGGGCGTGCAACGTCCTTTAAAACATTTTGGGCCCTTGTCCGTACTCTTCTGGTATAGATGGTAGGGAGAGGTGCTCTGATGGTCCCTTTGGCAGTAAAAGTCAGGTGTCTGTAAAAAGAGAAAGAAAGTATATGTTACAATTGACCCTGTCCGTGAATATAATTAACTCAGCTTGTGTGACAAATAAAAGCAAACCCACAATAGCAGCCTAGACGTCAGGTGCAATAGTTAGAAGTAATGGATTACAGTTGTGCTCATAAGTTTACATAACCTTAGCATACACATACATTTAAAAATCATCTGATCTTAATGCCTTAATTAAAAAAAAAGAGAAAATCCAACCTTTAAGGAACACTTATTTATTTACGATACATTATTCATTCACAAAGAAAATTGCTGTCCTTAAAGGTTGGATTTTTCCTAATTTTTTTAATTAAGGCATTAAGATCAATTTCCAAAAGTATCATACCTAATTGCAACACTGTCTGCAGAAGCTCTTTCCTTCTTGCTTAAACCACCTTTCTGATGCATACATAGATCATAGATCCTCCCCCATCTGACGTGCAGTGCCAGCCTCAGGCTGGGACTTGCTGGATGGCACCTAAAAAAATAAAACAGCAATTGCTATACATTATGTTATTGTTGATTAAGATAAAAATCAAACATTAAAAAATAAGTTGGTAAGTCAATCAGGTGTTCAAACAAAAATGATAATTACCTTATGAAGGCACCCTTGCCACCATCACCATCAATGTTATGTTATCACCAATTATTGATATCAGTTTATTTGTGAGGGTTTCAGTTTCTGTAAATAGAAAATAAGATTTAACTAAATTATGATTATGCTCAGTTTGGCATATATTCAACACATTATTTACATTACCACCAACATAATGGTAAACATGGCTAAACTTCAAAATTCAAGACTATTATTAAAAACGACAATAATGATGATTAGTTCCTGTATTAATGCATTACATTGCACATTTGTCAAACAAATTATAGTGTGCACAGTGACATAGCCCTCATTCAAAACACACAAACACTTACAGCATGTTGAGGGCAGCAGCCATGGCTTCCAGACATAGTCAAGTAGCATGTAGTAGTAGCAGGACAGACCGACTTTGCCCTGGTCTGTTGATGGAGCCCACTACAGTCATAACAACAAACAGACACATGAAAAAAGGGGATAAACTAAACACACCAACAGACACAAATACATGCACACACATTATAATGTTATTTGCTATTCTACGTGTGTGTGTCTGTCTGTCTGTCTCTACCTGGTGAGTGAACTCTCTTGCGGGATTGAAACTTCTTTTGTATGGAAGTGGCACACATTTGGAATATTCCAGAATGCACTCAGTGTTCTCAGGGAAGCAGTCCTCACAACTCACTGCCTGCAAACAGAGAACAGAGGTAAATTAAGATTAATAAATTGCAAAATAAGCTTACACATAACGTGAAAAGACTATCACTGAAGCACTGAAGCACTAATGCCCTCACATGCATCTTAAATGAACACATGCCTTGGCACAAGTCAGGTACAACCAAATAAGGGCTATGAAATGAAGAACATTTTGCCTAATGCTACCCATACATCAGAAACCTTTGACAAGATTTGGCTTTCAAGCTTTACTCAAAAGACTACAATCTTTCAATAATCTTACCCAAACCTGGTCAAGTCTTCTGGTGTAAGGATGACTTAATATAACACTATACGTTACCCTTCACAAACTAAAGATCCCCTTCACTTGTCGGCATCATATTGAGGTACGTCAACCCCCTGTTCACGTTAGCCTGCATAGTCATTAGCAGCCACTATAAATGTAGCTTCTAGAAGTTATATAGCTAGGTTAGCTAACCTACTCGTGCCTGATAGCTCGTGCCTGATAGCCTTGGCCATTTCATTCAAACTAAAACTTTACATCCATAACGAAATCTCAGACAGGCTTATTGTTGAATATGATATTACTACCATTCCAGATATTCCACACAATGGTACAGTTAGTTATTGGAAAAGTTGACATTAACAGCTAGCAGCTAACGTTAGCGATGTTAGCTCGCAAGCTAGCAAACGTTAACGTTAGCTGATTCTAACATGACGGTTAACAAACGGTTTTGGTTAACATTAATGCTAAAAACAGTATTTTCCTAATTAATTCCAGTTTTCAATTGGCATACAAAAGTACTGTAGTTCTTACCTTGGATATGATGACGGCAGAGTTTGTACAGCTTGCAGTCAGATGCATGACAGAAAAGTGACGGTTGAAGTCACCACCAGTGTCAACGGAGTTCGTTGAAAAGTCAGTCAGGGGTGGGGGATGGGTATACTGTGTGTGCGGATGCGCTTATCGAGAGGCAACGCATAAGAAATCGTGGAAATTATTAGGCCTTTACATTTAGGTTACATTAAAATGACTACCAAACTGATTTTGTAGAAGTGTCAAAACATAGTAGCCAAGTGGGCTATTACTACTATTCTGATTATTAACATTATTGGTTCTCATATAGTTTGACGTCAATTTCATTTGAAGCCTTGTTCCTTAATTAAATCAACATTGGTTTAGCAGTCACCCACGTTTTATAGACAAGTTACAACATGATTGATCCACTGTTACATTGGCCCACAGGAAGCTTGTAATGTTAAAATAGTATGAAATTATAGATGCTCAACTTTAACAAGTTTAATAATCCTTTCTTATGTGTTATGGTTTGTAGCATATAGTATGTATTTATTTTCATTATAGGCTATTGATTGAATTGTTGTTTATTATTGCTATTCTTCTTAATGTAGGCCTACTTCAAATTGTTTAGGCTACTGTTAAATTTAACTTTGTATTGTTGTTATGTGGCAACTCCATCTGAACCGAATTCGTTTTGGCAGACAGCATTGGGGACAAGGGGAAAGCAGATAATTTAAAATGTGGACTTTATTCCTCCAACAGATCTCATGCATATTATACATAAAAAGTAGGCTAGACCTACAGACTATAGCAACTATAAAATCTCAAAGATATCATTGAAATTGAACCATAACCAAAATAATTAGGTAAGTAGGCTAGCCTTGACCTGAAAAAGGTAGTCTTTACACTGTAAATAGTCTATTTTTGAATGTCCCGAAATTAGATAGAAATCAAACGGCAAATAGCCTATCAGTGATGTTTTATGGTGTTTTTTTATGATGTTTTTATGGTTTTGGGCGTAGGGCATGCGTGACTTAATTAGGCAGATCTTGAGCCTAGGCTATCTAATATGATCGCCTAAGGCTATCCAAGGATGGAGACCTACCCAAAGATATCCAGAAATGGTGTGTGTGACTTGTGATTTGGGTATGCATACCCCTGATATCTCATTGGCATATCAGGAGTCAAAATAAATCAATATTTTCACTGATTCTTAAAAACTCAGGATATGATCAAAGATGCTCCTGATATGCTGGATGTCATAAAAAATATCCGGTCAGTATATCCCCTGATTCAGAGCCTTTTCACCCAGTGGAGTTTTATGGCGTTATGAACTGAACCGTGGGCTGAACATGACATGAAGTAGCCTAGGCTAGTGTCCACAACTCGTGAACGAGGGGATTTCAGTTATGAATTTCAGGGGAAGCAGTAGGAGCAAAACCTAGACTATTATAAGTTATTGTTGTTGTTACTGGTGCGTGGCTCTTGTGTCCCTTGCCAGCCCAGTCCTGTGCCACTATCACTGGTACGGGACAGTGGCACAAGGCGAGCGTGGCACGAGCGTGGTCGTGGGGCACTATAGCGTCTGTATAGCCTACAGTAGGAGTTTTTGCTCCAACTGATGATCGGTTTCTGTTCATTTACTTTTCAGTAATTTTACATTTCGTGTTGGTGTTCTTGGTGTAATAATTTTGATTGCTTCATCTGCCAAGTAATTTGTCAAATACATAGCGAAGTTTGCATGGAAGAGACATGACCTGACAAGAGGACATTGTCTTGCCAACAAATGGTTGGCTGTGTATGGGTATGTAAAACTCTTGGGCCTCTTGCTTAGGTTTCTGCGACTTACTTAATGTGTTGTCCCAAGTACACTGAGTGTTACCTGCTTTGTTCTCTCCCTCCATTCTCCACTGTGCCTGTTCTGCTTATCCAGGACCAAGGACAAGAAGGGTGTGCGATATATGACTGGAATGGTCAGATAAGATAATTTCTTATGTTTGAGGTCCACACGATGGGGCCCTTACACAAATGGAGTTGTGTTGATCCAGCATCTTCCACACCTCCCATAACACTCCCGACTCCAGCCAAATGTTGCATCTTCCTTACCATGTCCCTCTTATAGGTGTACAGAGTACACGGAGGGCTACCCATCCCTTTCACACTGTGTCTTTTATGTAGTTCACACACAAGTGCATAAACACACAAGTGTTCAAACTTTGGAAACTGAAATCTTTTTATTTTTTGGAAACCTAAATGAGTGTCAGACCTCCTTTTTATGTTGCAGTGTCACCATACCTTCCTCCCAGTCTTTTTTGCATTTGTTCCTGTTCTTGTTTTAAACACACATTAAAAACTTAATAAAAATTCTATTGGAACCCTAACATGTATCAGTCATCCTTTTCATGCTGTAGTCTCACCAGCCGGCTGAAATATAAGTTATAAGTATTTTATTGAAATAGTTGATTGCTTATTGAGTTACAAGTGTGTTATTGAAACAATGGGTGTCTTATCTTGCAGTATTAATCATATTTTTCACATTTAAGTTGTTATTGATTCTTATTTAGCCTATGTGTTTTTGACATGTTTATGGCTTAGTCTTAAAATGTTACCAAGGCTGTGTGGTGGCCACCTTTATGCTATTTCTCAAAAGAACTGAACAGATTTAATGCATTGATCAAACTTTTAAAATTTAAGCTGTTAGGCTACTGAATGCCATTCATATATTTGATAGACGTTTATTGCTAGTCTTATAGGCTACAATGATCAAAGTTGTGTGGTAGATTTGGGGGGGGGGGGGGCATCTTCATCTCACCAACCGAACTGAAAAGGACACTGGATCTAATGTCCACACACAAAAAGGATACAAAATGCATAGCCTACGTTTTGACAATGTAAAGTATATGTAGCGTGATACAGGCAAATGTAGGAATCCAATAACAGCTCATGTCCAGCAAGGAAACAAACGTTTAATGTTAGAACTACCAAAGAACATATTTTAGATTGATGTTGCAAACTAATTATACTCGCGATATATAATTGACACTATAATGTAAGCATGCTAACACTCGTTTTTTGGTTTGTTGTAGCCTAATGTTTCCCGTTCAATAACGCACTCGCTGCTGTCTATCCCATTGAAATAACACGAACGCAAAGAGCTGTTTGGAACTGTTGAAGCGTACGTGAACCACGTGACCGCGTGGCGGCGACTTCTCAACTCTCTTTTTCTATGGCTCTGCGTATAGCCAGTCAGTCACACATATAGCAGCTATACGTATAGCCAGCCACATATAGGCTCCCTCTTAAGTTCAGTGTCTGTTGCACGTGATGTAATTCTGAGAATGTTAACTTTGCAAGAAAAGCAAGCACACAAAAGCACTTTCAGACAGCTGAGCAGCTCTGGTCAGAGACCTGTGTGAGCTCGCCTTTCATACTGTCACCACGCATCAGATGTCCAGATAAAAGACCGTGATTACAGTACATGAATAGACTTTAAATGTCTACTCCTTTCAAACAAATTAAGTCCCTGTGGCTATGTAGTGCTTAAGGAGGCCCCAATAGCAGTCTGCTCTACAGGTGACAACTGCAGTCAGCCATTCTGTGGTCACAGGCAGTGGTATAATTATGGAGGGGGGGGGGACTCAGAGAAATGGGATCAAGGTGGCATGGCAGACAAGACAGCTTATTCAAACTAAACAAATAAGGATACACACACACACACACACACACACAAACATGTCAGGTAGACTGGCACAAAGCCGCTCGATATGAACTCTGACAATTTCAAACGGAGAGTTGGATCTCTCAAACGAGTGCCCTTTCATAGCCTACAACACAATTGCAAGAGACAGGTAGCTAGAGAGCGAGAGAGAGAGAGACAGAGTGAGAGAGAGAGAGAGACAGAGTGAGAGAATGGAAAGATGACATAGATGCTGGCAAATATCAACTAATCACATTTTGAAAGTGGAGGTTTCCCTTGAGCTACCTTTTGATTTACTGTGTCAACACGCAGGCAGAGAAGTGCAAACATCATCTCCCGCCTCACGCCAGAGTGTGGGGGAGGAGGGTCTTCTCTGTGTTATCCAGCACACATGCCATTAGTATCCGCTATGACTCACAAGCAACCCTGATCCGCTGGTCAAACCGACCGGTCATCCACATGCGCAGCTGTAGCAGGTCAGAGAGAGGAGAAGTGCAAGGAGCCTCAACACAGGATGCAACAGCGCAAACAGCAGCATGTCTGATAGCCCAAAAGGCCCAAAATGTCCCCGTGATCTGACAGGACAGAACCCTTGACCACTACTTTTTTAACGGGCCTCAGCCAATCAAGTGACACCAACCAAGTGTTTGCGAGGAGCTTTATCGTTATAGACCAGGTAGCCGTAGCGTGACATTGAAGCTTCCACGACTGAAAGCACTTAAGGTGGATGGTTTCGCTGTGTTAGTCATACTAAGCTATGACCCGTGGCGTCACAGCGAGACATTGCTGAGAGGCCAGTGTAAATAGAAGGAAACCAATGTTCACATCTTGAGGAGGATGACAGGGAGCTTTGGGATATAATGACAGATTGCTTGAAAAGTATAGAGAATCGCAAGGGCTTGTAGGAGGTGGTGGTCCTGGTGGTGTGTGTGTATGTGTGTGTGTGTGTGTGCGTGTTTTTTTAGGGGTGGTGGTGTGTGATTGTTTGTGGTTGTTGTGGGTGGCCGATTTGTTGCAGTTGTGATGGTATAATGGGCTATTGATTTCCTGTCCAGCTGTTTCCATAGCGCTTTGACAAGCAACCTGTGATTTCCTCCTTCACCTGCAGGGGATTATAGGGTTTTTGTTGAAGATTATTACAAAAATATACTCTCTTTGGAGCGTTATTACAAAAATATACTCTCTTTGGAATGTTATTACAAAAATATACTCTCTTTGGAGCGCCTCCCACTCATGCTCCGCGGCCTCACGGTTTCTCCTTTATGCTCATTCTCTGTAACCTACAGATAACAACACTTGACAGACTGAAACCATGTTTAGTGTGGCTGTGTGTGTTTTTTGAACCATCACAGATTTGCTCTTTTGAATGGACTCTGCAGCGTTCATGCATCATGACCAACACCGAATGAAAGATAACAAAGGCACATAGAAAGAAGCACAACATGAATGCCTGGGACACTGGAGATGCGTGCTCTATTTGCACATCATTTGTGTAATCTAACTTCATGGACCAATCAAGTACTGGATTGTGTATTGAATTCCTTACACAAACACAAGAGAAAAGGCGACAAACACACACAGTTTACCTTATTCTCTACTCAACTGACTGTAAAACACTGACACACACACACACACACACACACACCTAATTCCACACCAGTTTACCTTATTCCACACCAGTATACCTTATTATTATTATTATTCTCTGCCAAACTGTAAAACACTGACACACACTAACACACACACACACACACACACACACACACACACACACACACACACACTCACACTCACACCTCATTCCATCCATAAAATGTATCATAAATGGAGATCATAAATGGGTGAGGGCATCACTGATTTCATTCATTAACCAGCCTTACCTGTCCGTTTCATCGTCTGCCATTTCTGTTGCATTACTGCCCTTTCTCATCTCATCAGTTCCAAGTCTCCACGGACACCCATAAAAGCACTCTGCCTCACTGTCTGACAATGATGGACCTGACTCACAAAGCACCCCAATATATTTATAGTCTCATTAAAGGCACGTACCATTCAAGAATATTATTGAAGGCCTGTTTTACCGCTATCATTTTATGGAACATTATTGCTCTCTCTATTCATTTATGAGTGTAGAAAACAATGAATACGTACACAACCTTCACCAGAAAAGACGGCTACCTGCTCTTCATTTTGAAGTAAACTTCTCCAGGAGCCCAAGTTCTCTTTGAGGCCCATGGCTTCCTCCCCATAGTGACAGCATTTAGCACTGAGTCAGTTAGCATTGGCTGTTGAATGTCTATAAACTCAATTACAAGCCATTAGTGAATTTCACATGTCATTCGATGAATGCTTAGGTCTTTCATCACTTTCGTCATGACTGTGAATGAGCTGAAATGACTACTGGGGATGACCTGTTCTGATTGACCACGGTCAAGTATGAGCATCAGAGTACAGCTGGAAGATAGTGACAGTGTCATGGCATTGACATATCCACAGATCAATTTTGCTTCCAATTGCAACTGTACGTGAAGAGTTCAGAGGCAAGCATGTGATTGCAAACCAGTTCAATGGAGAAGATTTATTCTGGAGAAAATCCAAACACTAGGGCGATCTCATAATATGGGGTTCAGGAGAAGATACTCCAATGCAACACCGGACAGCAGCAGCCTCGTAGGCAAAAAGCAGTAGCCGTCTCAAGAGAATATGACCTAGATGCCAAGACTAAAATATCATCCAAGCATCAAGCAAAAATCCAAATCCAAAAATATCCAGACACTGCAACATAGAAACAGATATACAGAAATCAAAGTTTAAGGTTTAAATGACAGATTAAGCACACTATTGTAGAGAAAGGCAAAAAAGAGATTGGCATGGGTGCTATTTTAATTCCAAAGGCCAAGGTAACTTTATCAGGATGCACAGTATTCTGGATCCATGAAATAACTGGCCTTTAAAAATAAAAATCTGCCTGTCTCCATGGGAATTTAACATAGGGGTGCCAATACTTATGACCCCTGTATTTTAAGGAAGAACATTTATTTATTTATGATACATTATTCATTCACTAAGAAAATTGGTGTCCTTAAAGGTTAGATATTTCCTCATTTTTCACTTAAGGCATTAAGATCAATTTCCAAAAGATGATTTTATATTCCTCTTTTCAGTCAACTTTAGCATGGGTGCCAATACTTTTGGCCAGCACTGTATGTGAAAAAAAAACTTCCTGAAGCACTTTTGAATTTATTTCCTCCGCATATTAGGTCATATCATAGATTATTATGGCCATTATTTAAACAGTGAAAATAATAATAAAAGAGTTTTTGAACTTTAATGTCACTAATGCTGATTATTCAATGATTCATTTTAATTTAAATATTTAAAATACTTTCACAGCAAAAATTATATATGCGTTTAATTTAGATTAATTAATCACAGAGTATGTAATTAATTCGATTACATTTTTTAATCGATTGACATATCATCGATTGAAATATAATGCACATTGTTTAAACATAAACATAAACAACACACAATGTCCTGCACAATTGCTGACTGCACCTTTAAATACAAATGTGTAAAAGGTTAGGAATGGGGTCAAAAGCATGGGAAGCAAACAAAATAAAATATAAAAGTCTCTAAAGTACAGCTTACTGGGAGTTGCAAACCAGCCAGTATCCAGAAAGAGAAGGTAGCAGTTAATTCTGATAATTGACATTTTGCCAGAGAATAAATTGTGTGGTTCTGACAAGCAGAGTTTTTCTGGGTAACAATTGACATCAGGCTGATTAAATAATTGCAGGATATTCATTTTTGCTGTATGTGTGTGTGTGTGTGTGTGTGTGTGATTTGGAGGTGCAGGAAGTGGAGGTGGCGTACCATCTCTTTGTCATGTTGAAAAATCATTGGCTTCAGCCTTTTACCATGCAAGGACAGCCTGACAACTACCAACTGGGATGAGATTCACTAATCACTGCCATCACCCACTCCATCAATGGGCCAAAATTGCCCTGCTCCAGATTCTGTGTGTCACACCACAGAGTTTCACAAATTTGGCTCTGTGGTAACCACGGGTGATTCTAAAAACGCCTGGTGTTGTTGGTGATGTCCAAAATCATGGCACCAATCTCTCTCTCTTTATATTGCATGTCCACTTCCTCTGAAGACCAGTGGAGATTCTGCGTTTCAGGGTTAATGAGGGTGAGGTCTTGTGTTAATGCAAAGCAGGGCCATCGGGTCGTGAAACGCGCAGTAGCAAGGGGGTCAGCTCTGGAGTCCTTTTGGTTTGGGCCAAATATGAGAAGGCAGCACGTGCTGGAGCTGCCAAGGCCTTTATAAAAAAAATAGCTTCATCCATTAAGACATGTAATAGCCTCACACTAATTTAGCAAAACATTCACGGACCTTCATTATCTTTTTTTTTCTCTGACACAGCCTTTGAAAATGGGCTTTTCCAGGGTACTGCGTGTTCCATAAAGGCATTTGTTACCGCAGCTTGTGACATGCATAACTGCCATAGTTGCCTCTCCTTTATTATTACTTTCACAGCCACAAGACGTAGGGCAAGAGCCAGAGCCGCCAACGCGTAATGACGACTACAGGGCCATATGTATTACCCAATATTCCGCAGCAAACGCGCAAAGTGGTAGCGCGGCGTGAGGTCTAAACGCGCCCAAGCGGAAATGCTCGCTCATATAAATTCCTACATTTTCGCTGGTCGGAAATGTTTTATTTTTTTTTTCTTTTAATCACATGTGTTGGTTTGTCGTTTAATCGCACTTCCTTTACGCACGAACGCGCGCACACAGAAACACACACACATACAGACACATACACACGCACGCACGCACGCACACACATCTCTGTTCTCACTCCAGTAGTCGCTCACTCCCTCTCACTGTTATGACCCGCAGCAGCACTGTGGTGGAGCGCGCTGGTGCAGCACCGTGAGTCGAGAAGAAGCTCCGGAGTGCTCTTCCCCTTGCCACTTCTTGTGTGGGATGCTGTTGCGCCAGCCGAATGGCGACAGCGACGTAATTTTAGCCGTGGATTTGAACGCCTCGAGCACCGTACGTGTTAGACAGTTAGAGAAACTCTAGAGCTGAGTAGGAAAACAGAAACATAACGCAACGTAAGGCAAGCGCGGCGCGCGTCATTAGGCAATGCCTAACCGAAAAGAGTTGTTTATGATGGTAAGTTCTTTTTCCACTCTTATTTGTTATTATTATGATGTTTGTTTATATGATGTAGGCTAACCTTCGTAACATAACATTATTCTGAAGTGACCTTATTATTGGATGGAATGATTGGATGGATAATTCATGTTTACATGTACTGTTTCTGCACGGTGGTGTATCGGTCTCAAATCAGTGTACACATGTGCAGGTTTTGTACAGTTGCGCATGTTCTCCGTTTGCAGTGAGCATAAACATTAGAAAGTCAGCATGTATTTTCACTTTTGGACAAGCAAATGCTTTCTGTGGGGCTGTAGATTTCTAGAGTCCGGTTTATTTTCTGTGTCTTTCATATTGATCATGGGTAAGAAATAAAATGAAGGGAGAAAGCAATACAGGGGCTGGTGTGTGTGTGTGTGTGTGTGTGTGTGTGTGTGTGTACCGGCTGCAAGAAACACTGCCAAACTGGGAGAGGGACCGGTATGAAGGGGTCAACTGTAACCAAGGTAACAACAACCTGTGTGTGGTACCAGACCAGCCTATGCATATGCAGGTGTGAGATCTCTCGTCACACATCACAACAACAACCAGCTCAGAGCAAACACACACATTATCATCTTACTAGAGGCAGAGCAGCCATGACATACACACACACACACAGAATTGAGGAACACCTTTAAGGTGAGACCCTATCACAGGCTGAGAGAGTGTCTGCCCTCTGAACGGAGGGGTGGGTGACTGAGGGGGGCTGCTGTGTTCTGGAATGGGTGTTCTTTGGCAATGGATGTGATGAAGACACCAGACGCGGGTCCTCTGTCACTGTCAACGAAGCCTCTGCCCCTTTATTGATTCCAAATGGTTCACAAACTCCTGCTGAGACTCAAATACATTTCTTCTCTCTCTCTCTCTCTCTCTCTCTCTCTCTCTCTCACACACACACACACACACACACACACACACACACACACACACACACACACACATTCTTCTGACTTTCTCATTCCTCTACTGATTCACACTGACAACATTGATTCACACTTAATTCATCTCATCCTGATCAATCGGATCCAGGAGTCAACATCTGTTCACATCAGCCCCCCCTCTCTGCACACACACACACACACACACAGAGAGGGGGAGGCTGAAGCACTGATGAATACACTCACTCGTTTCTCTCCTCCTCCTCATCTCTCCCCCACCACTGCCTCTCCCTCTCCTTCTCCCTGCCTTTCTTCCTCCCTCCCCCCCTCTCTCTCAATCCATCCATCTATACCTTCCTCTCTGAGTGCAATTAGCAGTTCTTCACCCCTGCCACTCTCCCCCTCTCCAGTTAACATGTGGCACCTCTGGATGCAGCTGGAGATAGAGATGCTCTTTATTTAATTGCGCGCCAGCCTGCCTGGCGAAGCCCCACTAATGGCTTTCATTTGCCAACCTGCTCGTTTAGCCAATTTGGCAGCGATTTGGATGTGTTTATTTGCATTCTGTCATGGGCGAGGTGAAAGTGGCAACATGCGGAAAGGCTTACCCAAGACCGGCGTTCAACTGGGCAATATGCTGTTTGAGTTGTCAAGAAAATAGAACAGATAAATGATCTCGAACCTGCCATGAACGATGAAAAGATAATGCATTTTATGCATCACAAGTCTTTCTCTCTGGTGACGGTCATAAAAGTGTCAACAATAAAAGGCAATGGGAGGCAATAAAACGCATAGGTTACAAACACCGTTTTCCTTTCATGCCTTCAGAATTAGATCCTTGTTTTCCAATCCAGAAACATTTTTAATTGTAGAAAACATAAATGTCATGTCACATCTTTAGTCAGACACATCCATTATGCAGCTCGGCCAGCAGAACAGATTTCACATGGTTTCAGATTTCAGTATGCTACAGTATGCTAAGTGAATATGTATAGTATGCCAAACGTGTTTACTGGGTTGTGGTTTTAATATTAAAACTCTTTACCTATATTCTGGTATATGGAAAATGTACACTGGATATACAAAACTAGAAGGGAAAAAATCTTACATAACACTATGGGATATGTTTATGACATAACACTATGGGATATGTTTATCTATCACCCTTCACCTTTTTTCAAAAAACTGTCTTGGTTGGTTTGTCTTATACCTTATAGATAATATTATTTGTTGTCCTGGCAAGACAGAGGTAGAAAATGTTCTCTGACATGCTAGGCTATATACAGTGTGTGTCTACAGTGGTATAATTAAAATAACAATAATAATAATAAAAATGTCAGATCATCAATATCTCAATAATGTCCTGAATACATTCAGTATAGTATATATAGAATTAAAATCAAATCCTATCCTATCCTATCCAATGAATAATACACAGCTGGAACTGCACATTTTCCTCAGCTGGATAGGAACTGTTTTCAGCCTTTTTGGACTAGGTAACTCCTTGGACTAGGTGGACTCCTTTAAGAATACACTCTCATATACTGATAAACAACGCATTGACCATGCACACATCAGACACAAGAAAACAAGTAGAATAACTGATGGAAAGGAACAGTTGTGGGCGTAGGTGGAAATGGCTTAGATTGAGGCCCTCATCTTCTGGCGGAGATTAATTTGTCAACACTGTATTATTATCGCCGAGCATTCTGGCCACACAAAACAGGCAAAATGCCAGTGGCAGTTCAAACAAAACTTCTACACGCACACACACGCACGCACGCACGCACACGCACACGCACACACACACACACACACACACAGACAGGTTGTTATGTGGGCATTCTGATGTGGGGTGCATGGAGTCCAAGATGACGTCTCTCTCGCCCCCTCCCCCTTCCTCTCCCTCTCACCTTGCCGTGTCAATTTGCTGTCAACAGCTGCCCACATTCTCTGCACCTCTATCTCTGTGGGTCAAAATGACACTTACAATCTTGTCTAAGATGTACACACACACACACACACTCATTTTCATATTAAATTCACACGCATAAACACCCATGTACAGTGCCAACGCCCGGCCTTGACACCCAACAGTAAGTCCCCAGTTTTGTCATTTATTCACTCCCTCTCTCACGCACGCACGCACACACGCACACACACACGCACGCACGGACACACGCACACCTCCCATCCCCCTCGTCAAAATGTGCTGTGTCCAAGAGTAATTGGGCATTTGAAATGGCTCCCTGGAGACATCGTTGTGTCCAGTCCAAAGTTTCCCTTGAACAGTGTCAACTGCACGACTACTCCACGGCCCCCTGGAGCCGAGTGGGGGAACTTCCGAGGGCCGATCTCATGAGGGCCCCCTGTCAGCTAATTGGTCTCCATTAAAATACAGTCTCATTGTCAGGGGCCTCGATGGTTACGCTCCTCTTCGACACACAATCACTGCACAGGATGGCATTTTGCGCCCCTTAAAATGTGATTTTTTTTTTCGGCGGCCGGCTCATTGATCCTTATTTGAAAATGCCGACTCGAGGACATCTGTTGTTCCTTGTTGATGGAACACACTGCCAGTTCCTACAAGGGCAGGGACATGCTTCTCCATTTTCAAAAAACTCCTGAAGACCCAGCTCTTTAGAGAACATCTCCTCTCATAGCAACACTTACAACAAGTCTTACTGATCCTAGCACTCACCAGCCGTCTTAAACTGATAAGTAACTGTTAAAAACAGCACTCACTGATGCACTTATTCTTACTGTACTCTAATGTTTTTAAATTGTCCTAAAATTGTTGAGAATTGCTCAAAAACTTAAACTGTTTACCATGTTGTTAGTCGCTTTGGCTAAAAAAGCATCAGCCAAATGTAATGTAATGTAATGTAATCAAAGACAAACCAGAACGCTGCTACCAACCACCTCCACCACCCACCGCTTATTAGAGCTAAACAATAAGCATGCGCTCCCTAATGGCGTCAGGGCAGTTATGCGCTTTTGAAAAGCCACATTTTATCTACTGGCTTATTTTTTATTTTTTTTACAAAGCATATATTTATTATTGACAATCAGACAGGTCCCACAAAAGGCCGGCCGGGGCTGTCTGAACCGTTTGGCCGCAGAGGTCAGTGGGAACGCTCGCACTGAGTGTTCTCTGATGCTCTTCACACACCAATTAATGCCCCAGCATTCTCTGGACCTCCGCAGAGCGCTAGTAAATGGTGTAGCTACACAAAGCAAAACGACACTGACCATCTGACTCAGAGTGTGCTGAAATCACCCACACTTACCATCTGAATCAGAGTGTGCTGAAATCACCCACACTGACCATCTGACTCAAAGTGTGCTGAAATCACCCACACTGACCATCTGACTCAGAGTGTGCTGACCATCTGACTCAGAGTGTGCTGAAATCACCCACACTGACCATCTGACTCAGAGTGTGCTGAAATCACCCACACTGACCATCTGACTCAGGGCCCGTCCACACGGAGACGCTTTTTAGGTTAAACGCAGAGGTTTTGCTTCGTCCTGGCCAAACGAATCCTGTAAACGCACTGCCCGAAACCGCACTTTTCTGAAACCTGGTCCCAGAGTGGAGAAATCTGAAACCGTAGCCCGTTTGAATTCGTTTAGACAGCGAAACCGCACATCCTGCTTGCGTATCGATGATGTCATCGCCACACCTCAGCTACCCTGGACTTGCACTTATAGTATTGCCTAACAATACTAGTTTTCATACATGACATTACCTACGATTACACTCCGTAAGATAAATATCACAACTGGTGCTGCGCAGCGCCGATAGCTTATGACTTGGTGGACTGAACACTGTTTTTTCCCGGTGTTTTTTAATGCATTCTAGCTACTGTCAGTGACGCGAGAGAACTTAAGTTATTAGGAAAGTGCGGTGTAAGTTTAGGATACATTAATTTGTGCGTAGTGCCAGTGTCATTCATTTATTTTACATGTCTTACAACATATATACATGCATTCACAGTCGAGTGAAATCAGATATAAGCATACAAAGACGCTTAGAACTCACGTTAAGCCGATGGTAGCACACTGAATGCAAATGCGCGATTTGATTTGATGCAGGCAAATGTATTGACTGTTACTAACAAAGGTTTTATAGCAATATTATAAATGTGGCGACAGAATAGCCTAGAACTTGGGTAAGCCTTGCGTTTAGTAGCCTAATTGCGGTGATAGCCAAAACTAATGTGAATCACGGACTATCCTACAACCAAAGAAAGTAAAGGTGATTAGTAGGCCTACCTGCGTTAGCCAAATAAAGGACGGGACTGCATCCTTCACAAACCATAAAATAAAGTTTATTAGTTTTACAGTTGACTACAGTTGACAGTTCACCATCAGTCCACACAAACAATTCTGGTTTCCTTGCACTAGCCATTTTGTCATAGCCTATTCTGTCTGTTTGTAAAGCACAAACTTTGGTCAATTTCTGTAAAGAAACAGTGCCACCTATATGCCTGGGGTGTGAAGTAATGTGTTGAGTCGTGTTGAGATGGATCCGTTTGGACGCAAATATTCTTGATGCGGTTTCAGGGAAGACGGAGGAAAAAAAGATCGGTTTCGTACGTGTGGACTAGCCCTCAGAGTGTGCTGAAATCACCTACAAGGAAGCATGTGAATGCACTTTACACACCATTCTTCAGAGCACTTAATTATTATTAATACTTTCGACAGTTTGCCGGTTAAACCTGAGGGATGATTCTCTGCGCTTGATTTTATGAAATGAATGTCATTAGTTATTTGCTTATGGATGTAGTCATGTTTCTATCATGTGTTTGAGTTGAACAACTGTGTTCCAGCTAAACCATGAGATTCACCTCAAGCTTGAGAAAGTCATTAAGACGTCAGCAGAAGCTTGGCAGACTATCGTTTACAAACCCAGAGACATCTGCCCTACAGTTTTGATGACACACATGAATGTCTGCATCACTGAACTGTACAGTACGTGTTCTTCCCTTTGTGGTCAGGGGCTGATGTTAATCTCAAGACGTAAAACATCTGTCCAGTTCAGATGTTTATCTGTGGTGACTTCACAACCTTATCAGTGGCTCCATGTCCCGGCAACAGATCAGACCATATATCAGTCCAGTCCAAGCTGTCAATCAACACTAGTCCCCTCCCTCTGATCTCCACCCTACCTACCCATCCATCCACCCACCAAACACTCACCCACCCACTCACCCACCCCAACTAATTTTGGACACCCCACATAAATCAGCCAGGGCCAGTCCAGCAGCCCCCCAGTCCCCATGGCAACGTGCCCTGATGATCCACCTCTGGACGACGACAAAGGCAACGGGAACAAAGGCGAGAGGTGGTGAAGGTGGTGGTGGAGGGGTGGAGGGCACTTTGGCTATCTCTCTCTCTCTCTCTCTGTGGCACGGGGAGATTGCACCTCTCCTTATTGTGGGCCCTGGAGATTAGGCTGGTATCTATTGTGTGCTTCATTAGAGTCAGCAGCGCCGACCGGAAAGGGGGTTGCGAAGGGCTGCACTGTATCACCGCCATAACAGGCGTGCCGGACACAGCAGTGTGTGTGTGGGGGGGGGGGGGGCGGTGTGTGTGTGTGTGTGTGCGGGTGCGTGTGCGTGTGCGCGTGCGCGTGGGTGCGCGTGTGGGTGTGTGTGGGTGTGGTTGTGTGGGTGTGTGGGGGTGTGGGTGTGTGGGTGTGTGTGTGTGTGTTGGGAGGGAGGGAGGGAGGGAGGGGAGCAGGAAGCTAATGCTAGGAGACGGAGGGAGCATGGAGAGGTCTCTGCTCGCACATGGCACTCTCAACCAAGATGCTTCCTCTCTTTTCAGTGAACAGCCCCCGAAAACCCTCACGAAACACTCCTGAGCCAGAGGCGAGGAAAAGAAAGCTTTTATGGCCGCCCTTTCTGTGTGTGGGCATTAATAAAGTGAAGTGTGGGGCTAAGTGAAGAGGAGATAACCACTCCTGCCCTCCTCTCTCTCTCTCTCGCAGCTGAGCCTCCTTCAGGTACAGCGTTGGTGGCCCGGTTGCCGAGAGATCCTTGAATGGCACTAGACACCATAAGGATGACGAAGGCCACTCGGTAGTAGGGGCTTGGTGGTGCATCAAATACGCTGGAAAATGGCCAGTGTCTTTGAGTGTGCTGTGTCCAGCTTTTACCTCAGACTCCCCTCATACTTAACAAGGAACAAGGAAGCCTTGTCTGTTTGAGGAGCTTTTTTCTGTGGCACTAAGGCCCCTCTCCTGCCTGAACATGAATACATGGTGTGCTTAGTACCTATGGACATCGCTAACATAAGAGTTGAATTCGGTTGAGTTTTAAAAACACATTTTGTAATGTTTGACTAAATCTTCCTCATATTTAACAGACTCTTAGTTCAGTATGGAATATTGTGCGGTCTGAGAAAGAGAAAAAAAAAACACCAAGACATTGGAGGGGAAAAACATTCCAATAACATTCAACCAATTAAACTTTGAGGGTATGGTAGTACGGACAGAGGAGCATATGAGGATATTTGAAAAAAAGAAAGAAAAAAACACTGACTTCACCTTTGGTGCTCTAACTATAATGCAACAGAAATTATCAAAGACCGTTTGCAGTCTTATAATTAGTATGGCTAATGCCAAGAGACTGCACCAGATGGTGAGTAAATGTAGCCTACTTACCACACAGCAATCTCAATTTAAAACCAGTCCCCACTAACGATGTGTGATTCTTCTAGAGCCTTGTAATCACTTACAATCAGGCTCAGTTTGTGTGCTAACAGTAAGTGAGACTCTTAAACACAGCGTACACAATCTATCACCCATTTGCCCAGCACTTCGTATCTATTTTTAGATCCGTCTCAGTGTTTTGCCAAATTTCCAATACAACATGTCAGTGTTATGAGCATAGAATAAATATGTAAAGGAATTGGACTGAAACTTGACACTCTGCACTTGTCCTTTTCCCTCCCAACACTTTTCTTTCTTTTTTTTTTGCCTCATCAATTGGTGACTTTATCAGCCCGTGGCAGACCAGACCAACAGATGCTCCGCATGAATGGCTGACTGATTGGAGTATGTGCTCTTGTCCACTGTGTAGCTGGCCGTCTAAAAGCAAGCACTGGAGATCTGAACCCAATCTGTTGAAAAACAGAGGGCACAAATACAAATCAAAAACTATTTTGTTACAAACTAGAAATACTGGCTCATAAAATGTAACAAAATAAAATACAAAATACTGATGTGAAAAAAATGTATTTAAGTAAAATACAAGTAACTAGATGTACCGCATAGCGGTACAAAATATGACCGCCGCTCAGTCCTGTACAGCCGTTCCGCGAAAATAAATCACACTTCAATTTGTCTCCATATTTTACTCCATCCCCCACTCTTGAAACTTTTGTGTATGCTTGTTTGGCATGCCTGAGTGTGTGTGTGCGGCTGCACAGAAAGTAGCCTACTGGTGCTGAAAAGGTGAATAGATTGTAGAATAGCCAAAGAAGATGTAGCATTGTTATAAAACCTTTAAAATCTCTAAAAAATCACAAGTAGGGCAGTTCATCACAGTTCATCCATTGCAACTGGATTGATGAAAGGTCACTTACACCTGTAGGCTACATTGTATTTGGGAAAAGCAAAAGGTATCAGCATAATGATATTTATTTATTTATTTATTTATTTATGTATTTTTAAACAAAAACATCTCTGTCAGTTCCATGCCGTTTTCAGCAGCTATCAAAAACAAAGGTCATTTTTGGATGGATGGATTTTTTGTGAATGTTTCTTCTTCTACATGATTTTAGTCATCTTTCGTTCATGTAATACTTTATTGTCAATGCACAAATTAAGTAACAGTAGGCCTAGTCTGAAACGTTATTGTTAATGCACAAATTAAGTAACAGTAGCCTAGTCTGAAACGAAATGCTGTTTTACATCTAACCAGTGGTGCAAATAACTGACATGTCCAAATGGGCCTTGATGAAATGCGTCGCTAGACTGTTCATACACACTTTAACGGGCCAAAGTTGAAGAGCTTTTGTCCGTTATTGTTAGTGAAAATATAGGCTGATTCATGTTCCCTTGCATTGTTTAACTGAGGTCCATGGCTAGTCTGGCTTTCATCAGACCAAGCTCAATCTTTTAAGAAATCAAAAAATAAATAGCGGGCATATCAGGCTGGGTTCACCCAGCCTAGTCCATAGGCACCCGATATTGTTTAATTTTCCGATTGAGATATACACGCTCTGGTTATTCTAAATGCAAAAATGCATCAGGGAGTTATGACAAAACGGTAAATAACAAACTAGATCCTAATAGAAAGCTAGCTTCCCTAAGCTACAGGTAGGATTATAAGGTAGGCCTATTTACAACATAAATTGCCAATAGGCTATGCTGGCGACACAAATAAAATCTCCTTTGGAAACCAATGGCTTACGCCTTACAGTATCAAGCGGACTTAAACTGTCATATCGTGGCGAAAAATTGTAATAACATTCAAGCAGCTCCATGAGTCAAGGAAAGCGCGAATGAAGTAGCCACTTCTAAATGGGACCCACTACACAGTAGCTTAAGGTGTGTTGCTAAAGCAGCCATAATGAAATGAAGGTGTCATTGTTTGGATACTTCACACACACGTGCTTTTTAATTTCACAAGACTACAACTACCAAGCTGTAATCAAAGCACATCGATTCCCCTCTCACACCATGCACGCACTTAAAACAAAATAAACAGGCGTCTCAGTCTCACGCATGTATAGGCAAAACTGTATCAGACCGGTGTAACGTTGGTAAATCTTCCATTGCACAGAATGATTTTGTAGCACGTGCAATAAATGACAGTCGAAAGATACAAACAGTGCTGCTATACATTTGCTTGGTATAACCGCATTTATAGTTTTCTACAAATGCAATAAATCAAATGCCTCCATCACTCAACCAACGCTAACGGTAACATTACCTAGGTCCTTATTGATATTACAAGATTAACGTACCTGCAGTAAAAACCAAGCATGTCCGATAAACATCCTGAGATTTATTTCGGCTTCAAGAAGAAATGGGAATTACACTTCATGTGAACATCGTCCTATCCTTATTAGATGTTCGCTGCGGTAAATTACAGTCCTTGTATGAAGCGTCCATTGTTTTTTTCCAACCCACTTTTAACGTCCAACAAAATTACGTCTCACTGCAACGATGCGCCATCTAGTGGACAAACGACTACTTCTCGCCAATACTGAAAATGCAGCCATGATGATGATGATGAATATTTATTTTGGCTTTCTTTTAATCCTACTGAACCCCGGGGACGAAATGACATTTTTCCGTAAAAGTCTAATGGGGCTACATACCCACCACATTTCATGTACCCCGGTGGTTCGGTGTCCCGGGTATCAATGACCAAAAATTCAGGGAGTAGATGACGGGAAAAATTCTTGAATTGTGTGCATGTGTGCGTGTACAAGTTTATGTTTATGTGTGTGGGTGTGGGTGTGTGTGTGTGTGTGTGTGTATGTGCGTGCTTGTGTGTTTGCCTGCGTATGTGTGTTTGTGCATGTGCATGCATGCGTACATATGTCTACTGTGTGAGTATGTGTCATACGTATGATTACTGTAAATGTATGTGTGTGCGTGTGTATCTGTTTGTGTATACACACCCACACACACCCACACACATAAACACAAATTTGTACACGCACACATGCACACAATTCAAGAATTTTTCCCGTCATCTACTCCCTGAATTTTTGGTCATTGATACCCGGGACACCGAACCACCGGGGTACATGAAATTTGGTGGGTATGTAGCCCCACTAGACTTTTACGGAAAAATTTCATTTCGTCCCCGGGGACCACCACCACCACCCCCCACCCCCCGTGCTGGGCCCCCTGAACCGCAAAAAAAAAACAGTTTTTCCTAAATAACTACCTGAACCGTGGCACTGAGGATGAAGAATCTTTTATGGTATGTTGGTCTCAAGGGCCCACATCAACCTGGCTCATAATCACTCATTTGTGATTTGCACCCCCACCCCCCGGTAAAAAATGAAAATGCAATATTATTCTGCTTTAATCGCCCCTATCTTCAGTTAAGATGTTCAGAACTGCACCAAATTTTATGTGTATGATTGACCTGGCATTCTCTGGGGGTATGCCAAGTTTCATAGAATTTCATCCATGGGGGGGGTCTAAAAAAATTAGGTTATGTGTACATTTAGTGACTGTACACTCATTGGCCTGTAAATGGCGGTGCACACATATACACATGTACACACACAGGCACCCACATACTATCGGTATTAGAACGGCCGATACATAATTACAAATTCAGTAGGATTAAAAGAAAGCCAAAATAAATATTCATCATCATCATCATGGCTGCATTTTCAGTATTGGCGAGAAGTAGTCGTTTGTCCACTAGATGGCGCATCGTTGCAGTGAGACGTAATTTTGTTGGAAGTTAAAAGTGGGTTGGAAAAAACAATGGACGCTTCCTACAAGGACTGTAATTTACCGCAGCGAACATCTAATAAGGATAGGAGATGTTCACATGAAGTGTAATTCCCATTTCTTCTTGAAGCCGAAATAAATCTGAGGATGTTTATCGGACATGCTTGGTTTTTACTGCAGGTACGTTAATCTTGTAATATCAATAAGGACCTAGGTAATGTTACCATTAGCGTTGGTTGAGTGATGGAGGCATTTGATTGATTGCATTTGTAGAAAACTATAAATGCGGTTATACCAAGCAAATGTATAGCAGCACTGTTTGTATCTTTCGACTGTCATTTATTGCACGTGCTACAAAATCATTCTGTGCAATGGAAGATTTACCAACGTTACACTACACCGGTCTGATACAGTTTTGCCTATACATGCGTGAGACTGAGACGCCAGTTTATTTTGTTTTAAGTGCGTGCAGGGTGTGAGAGGGGAATCGATGTGCTTTGATTACAGCTTGGTAGTTGTAGTCTGTGAAATTAAAAAGCACGTGTGTGTGAAGTATCCAAACAATGACACCTTCATTTCATTATGGCTGCTTTAGCAAAACACCTTAAGCTACTGTGTAGTGGGTCCCATTTAGAAGTGGCTACTTCATTCCCGCTTTCCTTGACTCATGGAGCTGCGTGAATGTTATTACAACTTTTCGCCACGATATGACAGTTTAAGTCCGCTTGATACTGTAAGGCGTAAGCCAAAGGAGATTTTATTTGTGTCGCCAGCATAGCCTATTGACAATTTATGTTGTAAATAGGCCTACCTTATAATCCTACCTGTAGTTTAGGGAAGCTAACAGCTTTCTATTAGGATCTAGTTTGTTAGTTACCGTTTTGTCATAACTCCCTGATGCATTTTTGCATTTAGAATAGCCAGAGCGTGTATATCTCAATCGGAAAATTAAACAATATCGGGTGCCTATGGACTAGGCTGGGTGAACCCAGCCTGATCTGCCCACTATTTATTTTTTGATTTCTTAAAAGATTGAGCTTGGTCTGATGAAAGCCAGACTAGCCATGGACCTCAGTTAAACAATGCAAGGGAACATGAATCAGCCTATATTTGCACGAACAATAACGGACAAAAGCTCTTCAACTTTGGCCCGTTTAAATGTGTATTAACAGTCTAGCGACGCATTTCATCAAGGCCCATTTGGACATGTCAGTTATTTGCACCACTGGTTAGATGTAAAACAGCGTTTCGTTTCAGACTAGGCTACTGTTACTTAATTTGTGCATTAACAATAACGTTTCAGACTACTGTTACTTAATTTGTGCATTGACAATAAAGTATTACATGAACTAAAGATGACTAAAATCTTATGTAGAAGAAGAAACATTCACAAAAAATCCATCCATCCAAAAATGACCTTTGTTTTTGATAGCTGTTGAAAACGGCATGGAACTGACAGAGATGTTTTTGTTTATAAATACATAAAAAATAAATAAATAACATTATGCTGATACCTTTTGCTTTTCCCAAATACAATGTAGCCTACAGGTGTAAGTGACCTTTCATCAATCCAGTTGCAATGGATGAACTGTGATGAACTGCCCTACTTGTGATTGTTTAGAGATTTTAAAGGTTTTATAACAATGCTACATCTTCTTTGGCTATTCTACAATCTATTCACCTTTTCAGCACCAGTAGGCTACTTTCTGTGCAGCCGCACACACACACTCAGGCATGCCAAACAAGCATACACAAAAGTTTCAAGAGTGGGGGATGGAGTAAAATATGGAGACAAATTGAAGTGTGATTTATTTTCGCGGAACGGATGTACAGGACTGAGCGGCGGTCATATTTTGTACCGCTATGCGGTACATCTAGTTATCTATTTTCTGATTGGCTGGCAGAGGGCTATTAATTCTGTACACTGGGGCTCCTATGAAGTAGATCTGGTAAAAATGTAACCAGCGTCCCATATCAATGTAAACGATGTTTGAACTGACAAGAAGCAGACTTCGCAACAGTGGAATCAACTGTAACATAGCAAACTACCCACCATGATTTCCCATAACCAATGAATGTAGTACGACAAATTTAACAGGTCGGCCTCTTTTTTAACTAATCTGCATTTGCCTTTTTGTGCTATAAATGCATGCCTGTTGCCTACATACATGACTGGCAACATGGGGGACAAACAGAGTAACATCCTGTAAGGTGTCCTGATATGCAGAATTAATGAACTTGTTGGAGAAAACTCTTCCTGCATCGGGGAGGTCTTTGCATCCGTCTCCTCCATTATTTCTGCAGACCTCGGCGGATGTTATCCCTGGCATGAATCCTCATGTCAAATCCTTTAAGAGGTTTTAATACTGTCCTGTAGGGAGAATGAACATCAGCTATTAGGTATTCAAGGTCATGGGGTCAAAGGTCATCATATGGGGTCCATGTCCTGATGTTCTCCCTCAGTATCTTATCTGTATCGTTTTCAAATTTTAGTCTTGTAGCACTTGACACACCTGACAATTCAAGCTCCTAAAGTTTGTTACTTTTTATTCTTTTTCAACTTTCAATGTTGTAAGGGGATGATGAAACAGAAAAAGACAGATATAATGGTTTAAATGGTCTAAAGTAATTACATATGTATTTAAAATACATATAATTAAAATACTGCCCATGTCTGTTGTTGAAAAATAACAACCTGCCAAAATGTGGGAGGGCCTCATCCTCTCTTCTATACTTGGTCAACATGACCTAACCCATAATAAATGTGAATCAGGCATGTGGCAAAAAAATCCCTTGTGGTTAAACATAAGACGAATGAATTAACGTGTCCTCAACCCTCACAAATAAATGTGCTACGGAAGAATAAAGCAACATAAAATTAGCAGAAGCCCTGAATAGGCTGTCAGCTGTAATCACTCGCTTTCGTTGTTAATAGGCGCGCCCGTGTTTTCAGCCACGTTTGGGTGTGCAGACGGTGAGTGTGCGCTCCGCTGCTAATCCAATCTCCATTCCCCGCTAGTAACCATTAGCCAGCCAGCGGCGTGTGGGAGTGACGGACGGGCAACTTTCATTATGAGGTGTTGATAGCAACCCAATAAACTCAATGCACACACCTGGGTGTGTTGCAGAACCCACGTATGTATGCGCCGCGTGTGTGATTGTGAACTCGATGCATTAATCTGTGACCATAAGCCACATCCGGCACATCTTAATGCAAAGTTGTTTTTCTTGAGGCTTGGTTTTTTGTTGTTGTTAATGCTCCAGAAGATATTCCTGAGTGAACATGGTCACTCTCAATTATCTTCAACCGCTGTGTACATTGCATGTAATTGGATGTTTACATTCACTTGGTTTTAATATCTGTTATGCCCTGTGGCTTCACAGCATATGTGAGGGCTATACTAGGAGTGCACCTGCTGACATCCCAACCTGCAAAAAGTCATTTCATGGAGGTAGCCCTCCCATTTTAGGGAGGTAGCCCCTATAACCTCAATCACCACCACCCCCACTGACATACATCACATCTCTTTTTAATGCAAATGTGAGGTGCTGATGGCCACAGGTAAGTTAAGGCCTACTTAAAGAGAGTAGAGAAGTGCCGGCGCCGCACACTCTGACTCCATAGCAATGTTTTTATTAATGATGTTTCAGCCTTGGGCCTTATGATCTGAAGAAGGACTTTATGATCTGATAAAGGGCCCAGGCTGAAACGTTATCATTAATAAAAACATTAATATGGAGCCAGAGTGTCCGGCGCTTCTGTACCCCCTCTCTATACATCACATCTTGAGTCTTGGGAAGTCTGTGCCTGTCCTGTGACCCATGCAGGGGGAATCTTATAGTTAACGGTTGTATCAGCGATTTCAGGCCCAAAAAAGGCCCAAACATAAATTATCACATTCATCTAATCTTTCCTAACAATCCGCTAGCTGCCTGCCCCATAAGCAGGCCGTCAAAAAAACGTGTCTCTGTTGGCAGCCTAGGCTCCGAGATCTGTACACAAAAACAATTGCTACCAACAAGGGTTGGCAACCCACTCAAAGGCAAAATAAAGTGTTTCAACCAATAACCCGACGAGATGCACGTTTAGGAGTGTTTTAATTACACGGGAGGGATGGGGGAGGGAGTAGCGAGCTAGCTCTCTGTTTTGTTTGAACATCAACAGAAGTGACGTATCCCGCCATCGCTGATACAACCTTTAACGCTCCTCTCCTCTCTGTCTCTCATTTCACAGTGCTGATGCCCTGCCAGTGTCTAAGGCCACCACTTCCTCCACCTCCGCAATGCACCCAGACATGGCCACTGGTCTCTCCATGATGCCCCCCTCCACCCTGTGGGAGAACAGCTCCTCCCTCCCTGGGGACGACTCCTACCTGCTCCTGAACGACTCCTCTGGGAACTGGACGCTAGTGGCAGGGGACAACGGCGGTGGCGGCCCTGGCGGGTTCATGCCAAGCGTGGCGGGCATGCTCATCTCGCTGATCTACGTGACGGTGTGCGTGGTGGGCCTGGGCGGCAACACCCTGGTGATCCACATCGTGCTGCACTACTCGCGTCCCGAGTCCATCACCAACATCTACATCCTGAACCTGGCCATCGCCGACGAGCTCTTCATGCTGGGCCTGCCCTTCCTGGCCGTCCAGAACGCTCTGCTCTCCTGGCCGTTCGGCTCGCTCATGTGCCGCCTGGTCATGACGGTGGACGCCATCAACCAGTTCACCAGCATCTTCTGCCTGACGGTGATGAGCATCGACCGCTACCTGGCCGTGGTCCACCCCATTCGCTCGGCCAAGTGGCGGCAGCCGCGCGTCGCCAAGGCCGTCAACGCCACCGTCTGGGCCGTCTCCATGGTGACGGTGCTGCCGGTGGTGGTGTACGCCGACGTCCTGCGCGACGGCAACTGCAGCATTGTGTGGCCCGAGCCCGCCGAGGTCTGGAAGGCCTCGTTCATCGTCTACACGTCGGTCGTGGGCTTCTTCGCACCCCTGCTGGTCATCTGCCTGTGCTACCTGCTCATTGTGGTCAAGGTGAGCGCCTCGATTTCCCCCTGAGAGGGGATCTGTCCCTGATTAAACTTGACCATCAGCTCTCCGCCAAGAGACAGAGCAAGGCGAGACAATAAACCCACACATTGTTTTTGTCCGCAGTACTAGCGAGGGGGATGTTTTACATTGTCAATGCACAGGTTTAGCAGACCAGATTAAGTCCCTGCTGCATCCTAACCGCAGAGTTGTCTAGCCATGGACGGACGTACAGTAGACTTGAATATCGATTTTTCGCTGCTTGAGAGTCTCATTAGATGTAATCTAGAATTCTCTCACTAAAATGTGCTTCCCTAGTTAATTTCTTCTGAGCCGTGTCTAAGCTGTGGAGTTCTCCTCAGAGAATAAGTCATGCTTCATCATCATTATTTTTTTTTTCCCTGGACTGTCTTTAAGAGAGTTCTGAAATGAGGGTTTTACCCTTGCACAACTCTAATTGGCTCCCCTCTGTGGCTGGCAGCCCCGACCTCATTAGGAGCCACTGATATAGTGAACATTTTATGTTTGGAGTGGACATTTGGACAGACACCGTGTGGCCACTGTAAAGTTACCAGAGAACTGGTAGTTAGTGGCTCTGATTTCAGTACAAGGTGACAACCACAGAAGAGTTAAGAGGAGCAGAATGAACATAAGCGATGTTAACTCATGACACTTCTTATTATACCAGGGACCTTGATGATGCATATTACCATGGATACTAGTTAGTGCACGAATCTTACTGTATGACTAATTCCAAAGTGAAAAATTGTACCGAGCACGTCACTGTCCTCTCCATTGAGTCGTTTACTTCCTCATTTGTGTTCCTTTTTAATAATATGGAACTCAGCCCAGCAGGGGAATGTCCATTCTATTCTTGTTAAGACTATAAGAGCAACCACAGCGACCGTTGGTTTGTTGTAATGCTAACATTGTAATGCTAATACACAGGAAATGACTGTAATGCTAACGAGGCTTTTGAAGGACAGTGAGATATACTGTACCTTCTTCAAAACTCACCTGCCATCTTTTCCCTGCAGGTGCGGAGCGCGGGGCGCAAGGCCCGAGCGGCCTCGGTGCGCCGGCGCAAGTCGGAGCGCAAGATCACGCGCATGGTGGTGGTGGTGGTGGCCGTGTTCGTGCTGTGCTGGCTGCCCTTCTACGTGCTCAACATCGTCAACCTGCTGGTGCTGCTGCCGCCCGAGCTGCGCGGCCTCTACTACTTCGTGGTGGTGCTCTCGTACGCCAACAGCTGCGCTAACCCTATCCTCTACGGCTTCCTGTCCGACAACTTCAAGCGCGGCTTCCGCAAGGCCCTGTGCCGCTCCTCCCGGAGGGTGGAGAGCCAGAGGGCAGGCGGAGGCGGGGGAGCGGCCGGTCAGACGACCGGCGAGCAGCAGAGGCGCCCAGGGAGGGCAGCCACCGTGGGCGAAAGGCACCTGCCCGCCGAGGAGAGGCCCAAGTGGGAGTTGAACACCCAGAACAGCTTGATAGCCACCGTGAACCCGGAAGAGGAGGAAGAGGAGGAGGAAGATGGGGAGGGAGAGCAGGAAGGGGTGACACAGGAGGAGGAGGAGGAGGAGGGGGGTGGTGTCCAGATGGTGGAGATCTGCAAGATCGCGCAGAACGGTAACGGGTCGGTGGAGGGACCCAGGGGACGCTTCACACAGACAAGGAAGCTGGAGGCAGGCGCTGCCCCAGGGCACGAGACTAATAACGGGGATCTGACGCCAAGGGAAGGCCTCGGCTCGGGGCCCACAGTGGTCATTCCCCTGGTGGTCAACGGAGCCCGGAGCGGCAACGTCAGATCTCTCCCCGACGTCTCTGTGGAAAACAGCTCCGTGCTCGAAATCAGCTACCTATAACACGTTACCTGACTACGAGCTCTGAATAAACCTGACTATAAGCCCTGGTGTTCATTAGCCAGGTAATCAGGCTGTGAATAGCAGCTGAAACCCTCAGGTCCATGAAGGAAAATAATTTGAAGGAAAAAAAAAAAAACACACTAAGGATAGGCCTATGTAGATTTAGAAATGACTTCAAATCCTTTGACTTAATAACATGACTTTCTCTCACGACTGAACAAAAGCATGACTGTAGACAGACGTTGGCTCAGTTCCAGCAGAGTTTACAGTAGGTTCGCACTGGAGTGGAGTGAACTGGAGTAGAGGGGGATACGTGTTGTTTGTGTACTGGTATTCTGTAACCATCACACGCTGCTGTACAAGCTGCCTCATTCACGCAGCCATCACGGTCCGCTTAGTTGTTTAACATGTAAAACAAAGTGTCCTTGTCATCACTGTTGGTTTTCCGCTAATCAGTTTGTTTTTCTCCCCGGATGTTCCTGGTGGAAAGTGCCTCACGCATCAAAAAAAGAAAAACCTTGCAGCGGTCATACATTAGGCGATCCACGTCCTAGGAAATAACCATGGAAAATAATCATGCCAGCTTTGTCTCTGGAGAGAAAATGAAGCTCATTTTGCAGAAGGACAACAGGGTGTACAATTAAAGCCAATTTCAGTCTTCATTAAAGCCAATTTGCCGTCGGCTCCTCACGCTATTAGGACCCGTGTGCTGGCTTCTCAGAAATCCCCTAATTGATCCCAGCGGCTGCGCCTAATCTCCGATCGGCAACGCCGCTGAATGGCGTGGACCTGAGCTGCCCTCCAGGGCTGCACGCCGATCGGTTGAAAACCGAACAATCACATCAACCATTGCTGACTGAAGGCTCTGTGGAAAAAAACGGGACAGTTTGGCGAAGGCGGGAAAAAGAGCGTGCGTGGCCAACCGCCATTTTCACGTTGCCTATTATGCGCTTGTGGAGCTCACAATAGGTGCACCTGAGAGAAAAGAATGCCATTACAGCTTAGGTACGGCTATTAGACACTGCGCATTTGGGGAGAGAGTTGCGTGCCACGTGGACATAATCTGCCGAATAATTACACTTGTCAGAGATGACTGCCAAAACATAATTTCACCAGTCACCCTCTTGCAGAAGCTTGACGTGCATTCCATGCACACTCAATATAGAGTACATGCCCATTAAATCCCCAATAAAGAAAAACCAAATATATACAACCTTAACACAACAGCAAAGATGGGATAGCATGCAGATACACACACGTCCAAATTTTTGAAGTTGTAAGAAGAACTGTCTTCTCTTTCCCCTTCTTAATCTGTGGCATGGTTGCTTTAGAGAGAAAAAACTATGACAACGTGTTTATTTGAAGGTTAAGTGGGAGTCCTGTATTTAAATTTGTGTTTGTGACTTTCCAGTTGAGTGGGCATTGTGCTGCTAGCAGCTATCATGAGTTGTGTGAAGTGGCAGATTAAAACATGCTGTGTTGAATTCACTTGTTGGATGCGGTTTTTGTTAAGTAAGGAGAATCTTTTTTGACAAACAAAAATTAAACACAACCAGGAAATGCATCACTACGTCCAGACAACATGCCACCATTACTCGCCCAGAATAGATACTGGTCACATTGTGCAGGTCGGAGAGACACTTTGACGTTAAGCCACTGCGAGAGCTATCGATTTGGAGAAAATATCAAAGAAAAACAGAGGCTTTGGCAGCAATTGAGGTGGGCTTCGGGCAAAGTGAGGTGTTCAGTTCACATGAACAGACTTCAACCATACAGACACTATTTTTCGAAGAAATAAATAATGGCACCAGCCTACCTTTAAGATCCAACATCAAACAACACTTAAAAGACATAAACGTGTGCTTATTCATGAACACCATGCAGTAATAGAGCAGGAAACCCATGGATGATGGGGAGGAGTGGGGGAGACAGAGCGAAAACATAGGGTTCGGATTATAAGACTGTTAGGCTGACCAGCAGATACAAATCAGCTGCTAGAACCGCATAACTGCAACAATGCCTTTGCATGCTCAAGGCTACTCTAAATGAGATGTAAACACATAAAGCACATAAATCTAAATCCAAGGTCCTTTATGTGAAGCAACCAGATACCATTCTAGGCAAGAGAGCTACTTTCACACATGTTCCTACCCAATCCAATCATTCCTTTTTTAATTTCTCCTAATGAAAGAAATATTGAATTGCAATTTACTGACAACCAAAAAGACCAAATTAGGTATAATGGAAGAAAATCACGATTGATGAGCTACATGGGGCTTGGGTATAAAGCACTAACCGGCCATTTGGTAAATGTCTCTCCCTTGTGGTTCTAGCCACACATCACACTTGATTTATTCCAACAATATTGAGATACTGACCCAACACAAATGTACAAGTTCATGGTGGTTTATTGCCTATAATCCAGATTTGCATGAGGGGAACCCATCTGCAGATCTGATTAAAATAAGGAGCAGTTACAATGATTTCAGTCAAATAAAAGGAATATATGTAGGGGTATCATTTCCATGTGTGTCAAAAGAGTTAACTTTTCAAACACTGTAGGTGGCTTTTTTTAGAGTACTTGTTGAGAGAGGCTCCTCATTCAGGCACGACGTCACCAATCCACTTCAGGTAAGGAGGGTTTCCCTGGTCAATGGGCAGGCTGATGACTTCGGCCACTTCATAGGGGTGGTTTGACCTGCTCTCAACACAGAGAGTCAGACGTCAGTCAGAGGAGGCTTGTTAGTCAGGAAGGACATAAACGGTCAACTTTAGCCCAACAAAGGGACAGTTTGCCCTACACAGGGCCCATTTAGTTTACTTGGTCTTACCTGACATACTCTGCTAGTTCTGAAACTTTGGAGCTCCTCGTCTTAATCATCTGTGGGCAGACACAGGGATAAAGACACACTTGAAATTCAATGAAGGGTGCTTTATCAAATTATTCAACTACCCTTCCTGTCCACTGTGTAATTAGACTCATAGACGGAGTCATACATTTACTGATGCAGCAGGGAATTCTTCAGTAGCAGAACATTTTATAATCCACATTTTATAATCTAATGGCAGAATTAAAAAAAAAAAAAAGTGTCTCACCATCAATACTTCACTGTCTTCCTCAATCTTCCCCTGCCATTCATATCTGTATGAATACATGAAGCAGCTGTGTTATTAGCCTACAGTGACAAGTTTAAATTTATCCAAGAAATACAGATTTCAATATCTTTTTAGGGAGATGTGGTTAATAACCGAACTAAAGTAGCAGTGTCTGAGGTGAGGTCGTTATATTAAAGCAACCATGATCGCTACACAGACAGACAGACACACACACACACACACACACAGCTCCTTGGAAACAGTTAACAATAGCAGCAGTCATTGTTTCCACTTGACACAAAATGCAGAAAAGTTCAGATCAGAGTTAAAATTCCTTTACTACTAGGCCAGCTGCCATTAGGCCAGATGGTGGCGATATTGCAGCTCTCTGACCATCTGTTGGCAAGTCAACAAATATATCGATTATTTGGTTGTTGACCTGCTTTTAGTGAAACAACGCCATTATAGTGTGAACAGCTGGAGGTAAAGCAGTCTCAGTATCTCTGCCTCAGACATCTGGCTCCAGAAGGACCCAGACTACAAAACATCAATTTCAATGTACAACAGAAATACTACAATTTCTACTGCCAGACTCCTTGCTTTTGACACTTAAGAACACACAATTTTGTGCTAACTGAGTCACAATGTATATGCCTTCAGCCTGGACAGGTAACACACATCTTCACTGATCAAGCAGACCTGAGACATTAAATTTGGCCACCATTTTGCAAAATAATCAATATATTTAATACACATTTTTGTCTCATCCAAAACACTGGACATCACTTACATTGATGTGATTTTAGGCACTATGTTGACACAGGCAGCTAACTTCTTTTCCACAATGCCACTGAGAAAAGTCAAACAGAAAGGTTATTGATGACGAGGTCTTGGGAAATGGGGTATTCCCATTTAACAGGCTAGATGATCGGTATCCCCATTCAACAGGCTAGATGATTGGTATTCCCATTTACCGGGCCAGCTCTTTGGCTACTGTGTCATTGGGACACGTCACGAAGGCTGCGGAGTGAGTGCCTGAGGTGTAGGTTTCTGAAGCCATGGAGAACGCCCGCAATCCCACAGTCCTCAGCAGAGGGAGCATCAACCCACTGACCAACACGGTCTGAGGAAAACAATGCAGCCCACAGGTCAGTTTATAAAGGTAAATACACTAACCAACACTGTCTGAGGAAAACAATGCAGCCCACAGGTCAGTTTATAAAGGTAAATACACTGACCAACACAGTCTGAGGAGAAGCATGCAGCCCTCAGGTCAGTTTCTAAAGGTAAATATACTGAAACTAAAATATTTATGTATGTAAGTGACTGATCCAAAAGAACTTAACACATAAACATGGCATTAAGCCATTTGCAGCTTGAGGCCAGGCACATGCAAACACCAACAGGAACATAAATATACAAATAAAGCTTATATGTGAGCATAGCCGGCAGATCTGTTGGCAAGCATTCTGGCTCTGGCCCTGACAATAACATCAAATATAAGTGTTTAAACCCAGGAGAGAGTTTGAGAGGATCATGGAGAAAGAGATGGACAGGGTTAAGATACTAAAGCATCGCTTCTCAACCTTGGAGTCGGGATCTCATGTGGGGTCGCCTGAAATTCAAATGGAGTTGGCCGAGATATTGGGTCTCTTACAATTGACCAGTACATTACATAAAAATGTATATGCATTTAATTAAAAAATATGAACATCGCCATGATATCCAAGTTAAGTAAGTCATCGGATCCTTCATTACAATCCAGCTATGTAAAAAAAAACCATAGACATCCTGCATGAGATCATGATAATGCTTGATCAACGTTCCAAACAAAGTAACAAAACAACCAGGCGAAACAAACAAATTAGCTTGCTTCGGGAAAATACCGCTCTCAACTGGATGTTACAGCAGAGATGAGATGCGCTCTCTCTCACATCATGTCGTGAATGATTGGGGTCGCCAACGTTTTGTGACATCAAAATAGGGTCACCTGCCAAAAAAGGTTGGGAACCTCTGTCCTAAAGGAACAGACAGAACTGGTCTGGTCACGCCCACCTAGATCTCCTTTGACATTTTGTTTTAACCAGGCTAGCATTGCCTTGCAGCTCATGAAAATAAGAATGTGAAATATATAATTCCATCATGTGTTTATGACTTGTGATACTGCCATTTTGGAATACAGAGTTTTTCAACTCAGCGAGTCCTACTTTGAAAGACTGACCATCACTATGGAAAATCAGTTTTCTTTCTCTCTCTCTCTCTCTCTCTCTGCCACCTCCCTCGAGTGTGTCGCTTACATCACAGATGAAACCCGGGTTAAAATACGCACCAAGCATAAACCACAGCTTCTTCACTCTTGCATGCCATAGATTTTGTCTTTACTTGAAAAGTATACAGGCACCGAATGTTTGCCAACTGTACTAGAATCAACACAACTTACCACAACGACGGTTTTCAGAGTTCCACCTTGCAGACTGTCGAGAAGTCCAAAGCGCATTGCCTGACAGCAACGTGCAGGTTATATCTATAGCATGCAAACCACAAAAAACTGACTATGATATGAGTTGAAAACCTAGCCAAACAAAGAATGCAACACAAGATAGTCTGCTAGCTATTACTCGCCCATGTGGGCAGGGCACTTGGCTGTATGCAGTCTGACTGACTGGGTATGTCTCAGTAAAAAACACAAGCTTCTTCACTCTTGCATGCCATAACTTTACTTGCAAAACATACATGCAACCTACATACAATCGGTGAACTTATCATACTTGTTTCAACCGACACACATAAACTCATCTACGTACCAGTTCAAAACGCACAGCTTCAGATTGATAACAGCGGATGCCGTAAATCACAGCGCTGCTAGAAGAACACAAATATATGACAATTTACAAACATTGGTTGCATTTCACTGTAAAACTGATACATTTGTCCATTATTGCTCCATTATTGGTATTTATCGGTCATGAAGTAAACGTATTCATAGTCACAAAAAACGCACTTTACACCAACTGTCGCAAACGCTAACAGGAAGTGTAAGATTTTGTTTACGTCACGTTTTCTACCCTTCTTCCGCCGGCAAAACCGGGATTTGCGGAATAATTCAGTGGGTTGGCGTTCTTTTAAATCATCTTCCATCCACCACGGGTTTGTTAAATGTCCATATTTGATTAGATTTCCCTTGGATCGTATTATATATCACGTTGGTTTTATGTGATTATTTTTCTGATAATATGAGTAAGTGTGTCTATAAACGAGGGACCTTATCACTAGCATTAGCCGACCTACCCATCTATCCTGAAACAGCTGCTAACGCCGCTAACACTACGTTTGGTGGTTATAGCTATCTGATAGTCTGCTTGGAAGCTGTTCAAGTTTTCAAGTCTTTATGGTCGGTGTTTTTGACATATGCACTGAAGTTCAGAAAAGTTACTGCTTTTTGTGAAGTTGTGAATTGACTTTGGTACAACGTCACTGTTAGTACCCTAACGCTACCATTCAAGTAACATTAGCTTTTCAGTGTCAATGTCTAGAAGCTAGCTCTTAATGCTAATCTGTGTTGTCTTTCACGTTTTCCGGTATGTCTCAGTAGTAACTAGCCGTTTTGTGAACTGTTATTTGGGTCGCTTCCTTAGAATTAACGTCTGTGAAAATGCCATTGTAGTGACAAGAACAACCTCAGTCAACCGATCAGAATTTAACATGAAGCGTTGCTACTATGATGACTAGTCCACTGCGCAAACTGAGGTGCACGAAAAGCACATCCGCTTGATGATAGCAGTGCTGATCTAAGTCTGAGTACCAACTTCAGCACAGTTATTTAACGTTATAATGTTAGCACAGTTATTAGTAACGTCAGCTAAATGTAACGTTACCCGTAAGTTCCACCTATAACTCAACCCTAGTGATGTAGAATAAGATTGGCCGACAATGCAGAACTTGAGCTGCTTTGTACATCTTTCCTCTGTAGGCTATGGCCAAGTTTCTAGCCCCCGTGATCCAGGATAACCCCTCAGGATGGGGTCCCTGTGCAGTTCCCGATAAGTTCAAAGACATGCCCTACCAGCCATTCAGCAAAGGAGATCGTCTGGGCAAGGTAAGCTGGCACATCTCACTTTTTACTTCTCCTTTGTAGATACAAGGATACAAGGAAGTTTATTGTCACATGCATATAGTTACTGGAATTAAGAAATGCAGTGAAATTATGTCTGGCGTCAGCCTATTTGTGCAAAGTAGAAGAGGGGTTTAGTAGATTAAGTGGCAAGGGCTGCATAAGAAAGGTGGGGGAGGATTGGCATTTGGGGGGGGGGGGCACCCAAGAGCAACAGGGGCAAGGAAAAACTCCCTTACCAAGGAAGAAACTTGGGCAGTTCCACGGCTCAAGGGGCTAACCCAACTGCCAGGGGTCTTGGTGTGTGTGTTGGGGGGATGACAGGGGAGATGGGATAGTGTGCTGTGTATGTGGGGAGAGGGCAGTGTGCAATATGTGTGTTGGAGAAGCTTCCTCATGAGACAATGTGCTGTGTATTGGGGGGGGTAGATGGAGACATGGGTAGATGGAGGAGAAATCAAAAATAATAAATAAGTTCTATGGAGATGTGCAAAAGTTGGAGAAAGTCAGATGTGTGTGTGTGTGTTTTGACGTGTGATGAAATAAGAAAATAAATAAAAGGTCTATAGCATAGGGTGAGGGATGTAAAAGTGCTAAAAGTCTTGTAGGTGTGTGTGTGTGTGGGGGGGGGGGGGGGGGGGGGGGGTCATGAGTGCTGAGGAGTGAATGAGTGCAAAGTCAGTATAGTGTGAGTTCAGAGTTGGGAAATGTTTGAGAGTGCTGAAGAGTGAATGTGTGCAAAGTCAGTATAGTGTGAGTTCAGAGTTCGGATGGCCTGGGGATAAAAACTTCTCCTGAGTCTCTCAGTTCTGGCTTTGTGACTACATAGGCGTCTTCTTGATTTCAGCGGTAGGAATAATCCATTGTTAGGATGAGAAGAGTGCTTCAGAATCTTTTGGGCTCTTAGGAGTACTCTTCTGGAATAGATATCTTGTAGAGCAGGGAGTTGAGTTATTATAGTACGTTCAGCTGAGCGCACTACTCTCTGCAGAGTACTACAATCTCTAACTGTGGAGTTCCCATACCAGGTGATGATGCTACCAGTTAGAACACTCTCAACCGCTGAAGTGTAGAAGGCCTTCATGATGGATGTAGAAACTTTGAATTTCCTTAGCTGACGAAGGAAGTAGAGTCGTTGTCTGGACTTCTTCAGAACAAATTGACAGTCCATGTTAGGTCTTCAGTAATGTGGACACCAAGGTATTTAAAACTTGTGACTCTCTCTACAGGTTGCCCGCTGATCATTAGTGGGGTGTAACTGTAGTTCTGCTGCTGCCTTCTGTAATCCACTACCATTTCCTTGGTTTTATTGATATTCAGTGTCAAGCTGTTAGATTGACACCACTGTGCCACCTCATCAACCTGATCCAAGTAGAGCTGTTCATTGTTGTTACTAATCAGGCCCAAGATAGAAGTGTCCTGGATATAATTGTTTGTTTTACTCCTTGATTGCTCTTCTGTGTTAATTAGGTGATCTGAACTGATAGTCTAGAAACATTAGTATAATTCAGTCCCTTCTGCTAAGCCTTGAGGTGTGTGTGTGTGTGTGTGTGTGTGTGTGTCTGCTTAACAAATAATTTTTGGGCCATCTTGTGGAAAGAAAGCAAGCATTACAAGCTGAAAGTGACTATTACGGCAATGGAAGGGCATCTTGAAGCAGTCGGGACCTCTGATTGTCTCTCTAAACATGTAATCACTTTTCTCATTTTTCCTTGAACTCTGCCTCCATGTCTAAACAAAGTCATGAAATGTTGCATCCTTTTTAGGTTGCTGACTGGACCGGTGCTACCTACCAGGACAAGAGATACACAAGTAAGTCATGAACGACTGATGATCATTATAAACGTTGGCAATCCTCCTGTAGTATAGATGTCTCCGCTGCAGTAAGTGACCCCAGATTATTACATGTTTGTGCTCAGATAAGTACTCGTCTCAGTTTGGAGGGGGCAGCCAGTATGCCTACTTCCATGAGGAGGATGAGACCAGCTTCCAGCTGGTGGACACGGCCAAGACTCAGAAGACGGCCTACCAGAGGAACCGCCTTAGGTTTGCTCAGGTAATGAAGAACATCACAGCATGTGTCACATGGACATAGTAATGTAGTTAGTGGCAATGTTTGTTAATATGCATTCTAGTTGTAGAGTTGAGATTTTCTTTTAAGAGTTCATATTTATTGTCAAATACTGTGTCATGTTTTTGTTTTGGTGCTCCAGACATCTTTTCAGGTAGTTGTGCATTCACACTACTTCTATTTTCTTTATGTAGTACAGTGCATGTGTTGTGCTGTGTACACTGCCTTGATTGCTTTGGTACTAATAGTTTGTGGTGTTGGTGCGCTCTACAGAGGAATCTGCGCAGAGATAAGGACCGCAGGAACGTCGCTCAGTTCAACATGCAGACCCTGCCCAAGAGTGCTAAGCAAAAGGAGAGGTGAGGTCCCCAACACGAAACCATGACCTCTCCCGGTCCTCGTGTTGGGTCACTTGTCCGTGATCGTAACGGAGGCGCCCCCCTTCTAAGTCTCCTCGGTCATCTCACTCTTTGTCTCTCCTCGTCCAGGGACCGCATGCGTCTGCAGAAGAAGTTCCAGAAGCAGTTTGGCGTGCGCCAGAAGTGGGACCAGAAGTCACAGGTGAGCGCCGTCTTCCAGCGCCCTCCCCTGGGCCTGAGCCCGTCGTCTGCTCAAACCTCAACAGCAGACCGGCTCAGCGCTCGTTCAGGGGGTTTCTGTAGCTTGAGTCTCTGAACTCTGGGTGAACCCAAAGAGTGTGAAGTCCGCCTGCAGCATGTCATAACAGCTGAATTTGATTTGCTACCACTGATCTGTGTGTGTGTGTGTGTGTGTGTGTGTGTGTGTGTGTGTGTGTGTGTGTGAGTGAGTGAGTGACAGACAGACTTATTTCTTTGTGTCATAACATTGGAATCCTTTTCCTCTGGCGTTTGTGTCTGTGTGCCCTTGCCCTGTACCATTCTAATTTGATTTCGATTGGAGTAAACATAAGCTCAGAGGAGCTCTTTCATCCATCTCATCCCCCTCTTAAACATGGTGCTGTCTCCATGTCCCGTCCACCGCTTCGCCAAGGCCCAGCTGAAGCCAAGGGACTCGTCAGTAGAGGTGCGTAGCGACTGGGAGGTCAAGGAGGAGATGGACTTCCCCCGTTTGATGAAAATGAGATACATGGAGGTGGCTGACCCCCTAGACATGTAAGTACATGGAACCTTCAACACACTGATCCCAAGGTTGTGTGTGAGGAAGATTTCTTATTGGCAGCTAATGTTTGTGATGGGAGTGATTTTGGAATGTTTCCATCCATCAAGTCAAGTCAGGTCAAGTTTATTTATATAGCGCATTTCATACACAGAGGTCATTCAATGTGCTTTACATGAACAAAATCAAACAATAATAACAAATAAAAGCATAGAAGGGCATTATAGTCAAATAATAGTTCAAAAGGTAAAGATCATCATAAAAAGAAAACATAAAACACACAAGGTAAAATAATTCTACTAAATTATCAGTTGTGATTTCCCTATGGATGTGCATTCCTCTAAAATGTTTAATAATGTTGCATCAGAACTCTTGTGAACTCTTATTTTAACCCTGAACTATGATGACTAGTCCACTGCGCAAACTGACATGCGTGGAAAACACACTGGCTTGAAGATAGCAGTGCGGAGCTATGTCTGAGTCTTTAAGGCTGGGATCACACATTGTTCTCTACGGTGTGGCAGAGGAACTGTGGCAGCGCTAACGTAACGCTAGCGTTAATCAAGCTGAGCGTTGAACTTGGTTCAACTTTCAAAGCGCAACGCGCAAGAGTATTCAAATGCCAGTTTAGGCAAACTGTTTGTGTTACTTAGGAACGAGATGGAACTTATTATGGTCTGAGCGTTGCGTTGCACTTACCGCTGCGTTATTTCCAGTGTGATCCCTGCCTAACGCAAGTGATCCGTGCTTGTCCTTAGGAAATCTGCCATCCAGAAATAATTTGGTTGCACCCGGGTCAGGGCCACCTGACTGGCCCACACTGGTGCTGCTAAGGCTCTTTAGGAGTTAATTCAGCTGCTGCCACATGAAGGTCAGGCAATGCGACGGTCGAATTTGACGGTAGAATTCTGTTGTGTCGAATCAGTTGGTATCACACAGTACACATGACGCAACGGTGACCTTTTTTTACATAGGCTGTCCATCACACACTTCATATCAAGGATATTTGGAAGGAGAAAAGGGATCATTTTAGTAAGAAATAGTTCATATGTCGATGTCTGTGTGTGTGTGCCCCGTTCACTTCAATAGATTCCATTCCATTATGTCGTGTCTCCTGACATAAGTTGCCGTTGCATCGCTTGCCGTATCTGTTGGCCTTAACCTGTAGGGTAGCTAGGTGTCCTCTAGGCACTCTTGTCTTCATATTTTGACCTTTGACCTCTTCTGTCTAGCGAGTGCTGTGGAGCTCTGGAATACTACGACAAGGCCTTTGACCGCATCACCACGCGTAATGAGAAACAGCTGAAGAGCATCAAGAGGATCTTCCACACGGTCACCACCACTGACGACCCGGTCATCCGCAAGGTGTGTGGTGTTGATGTGTGGTGACATCGGTTAACCATTTCACGTTAGTTGGGAAAACCAAGGGAAAAGCACTATGTCCAGTAATTAGTAGCTCATCTCTGATGGTTGAACAAAGACCATAACTCGTGTGTGTGTGTGTGTGTGTGTGTGTGTGCCATGTTGTTTCAGCTGGCCAAGACCCAGGGCAATGTGTTTGCTACCGATGCCATCCTGGCCACCCTGATGTGTTGCACGCGCTCAGTCAACTCTTGGGACATCATCGTGCAGCGAGTGGGGAACAAGTTGTTCTTCGACAAGAGAGACAACTCTGACTTTGGTGAGCCAGCCCTAGTTAATATTGTTTGTTTGTTTTTTTTTTTACTTGATTGTTTTGTTTTGTTTTCAATGAATGAGATTAAAACCCCACAGTGAGATGGATGGATGGATCTTCAGCCCCTTGTAAATTATATTTTGGTGGCTAACAGAAAAGCTTCCTCTTCCCTCACCACCTCCCCTACAGATCTGCTGACCGTGAGTGAGACGGCCAACGAGCCACCGCAGGACGAGGGCAACTCCTTCAACTCGCCACGCAACCTGGCCATGGAGGCCACCTACATCAACCATAACTTCAGCCAGCAGTGCCTCAAGATGGTACGCTAGCGCAGCGGAGGCCCAGACCTGCCGGTTCCCTTAATGAGACTCTGCTCTGCTCTGGTGGGGTGGGCTGTCTTCCCCCCTGGAGAAATTTGGTTTTGCAGCCCGGAGCTTATTAGCAAGAATTATGTTCGACCAATCGGAGGCGGAACAGTGCTCCACCAACAAAACAAATCTTCTTTAGGGATCTATTAACCAAATTGTACCTCAAGATGCTGACTTGAATGACTTTTTATTTATTTATTTATTTATTTATTTATTTATTTATTTATTGAAGCAGTTGTCAACTGTTATCATTGGTCTGACTTGAGTGTGAGCACCCTATCCAGGGCAGCATTAAGTACTGAAACTGAAACTGCCACATTTCTGCACTTTTCTGTCAGGGAGGAGAGAGGCACAAGTTCCCCAACCCCAACCCCTTCGTGGAGGAGGACATGGACAAGAATGAAGTGGCCTCTGTGGCCTACAGGTAAAGCACTCTAGATCTTAAACCACCCACTAAACCAAGCACTCTAGATCTTAAACCACCCACACTAAACCAAGACCCATTAGCCTTAATAACAAAATTCCAGTCTGACAAGTCCTAGATGGTAACCCGACCATTCAGTTGTAAGAGTTGTAAAAAAAAGCCTATTGCTGAAGAGCATGTTCTGTGTCCATTTCAGGTACCGGCGGTGGAAGCTTGGGGAGGACATTGATCTGATCGTCCGCTGTGAGCATGATGGTGTGATGACTGGAGCCAGCGGGGAGGTGTCCTTCATCAACGTCAAGACCCTCAACGAGTGGGACTCCAGAGTAAGACATGGGCCGAGTGGGGTTGGAGGCTCTGGGGGTAGGGTACAAATTGGAGTCAGCTGATCATTTGGAGCTGGAAAATGGGGGGTGGGGGGGTGATGAATAATGAGGCTTAGTGACTGCAGACCTGTTGGATAAAACCAGTGCCAGAGTGGTAGTTTGAGCCTCTTGGCGTACCGTATATTGAGTGAGGAGTTGGTTGAGTCATGTCTAGGCTTGGGATTTTGCATCAGGACATTTTTCTCATGATCTCTAGCAATGTAAATGATTGAGAATGCTGGAGAATATGTATAATAATGCTGTACAATAAGTAATGTGCATTGTTACGGTGGCTGATGGCGTGTGTGTGTGTCCTGTTCAGTATTGTAATGGAGTAGACTGGCGTCAGAAGCTGGACTCTCAGAGGGGAGCCGTTCTGGCCACAGAGCTGAAGAACAACAGCTACAAGCTGGCCCGCTGGACCTGCTGCGCCATGCTGGCTGGGTCAGAGTACCTGAAACTGGGGTGAGGCATGCACGCACGCACATGCAGACACACACACACAAGCACAGGCACACTCGCACACATTAAAATGGATCCTCATGTATCATACTGTTACACACACACTAAAATGTATGTTTATGTACTTAGGGCTGTCAAATGATTAATCGCTGAATTTCTATAGTTAATCGTGACTAATTGCATATTTTATCACATGATTAAAATTGTGTTATTTTTCATTTCTGAGAAGTCCATATTAACAATGTAAAACAATTCTTACCCATGTTTCTTGATTGGGGATCAAATGAAAGCAAAGAAAGTTACTTTATGAGCTTTATTAACTATAAGAGGTATTTAATTGTTTCAAATCAAATTTCAAAAGATGTGCAGCGGGCCTGAGGCAACGCAATGTATTCTTCAGAAATATAATTGATGTAAACTGAAATTAATGCTACAGCAGAAATTCATTCACAAAATGTACACACATAAATGGCATAACAAATAAACAAAATAGTCGATATAGCCTTTATTCATAGGCTGTCTTTGAGTTCAGTTGAAAATAAGGAACGTTTCATGAGCAAAATGTAGCCTAGGCCTACAGCACATTTCAGTGAAGTGCATAACAAACAGAAATAGCCTAGTCCATATCTTTCATATGTTCAGTTCACGTGTAACAGTGTAGAGTGTAAACAATGTTTAGCTTGTAGATTATATCTTAAACTACGAGCTATAATCTGCAATATACACACCATTACATCTAGTAACTAGTTTTAGTTCAGATGGTTTGTCTCGTAACCATAACGACATCCCATCATCATCCTCCTCTGGTCTCCAGGTACGTGTCCCGCTACCACGTGAAGGACTCGGCGCGCCACGTCATCCTAGGCACTCAGCAGTTCAAGCCCAACGAGTTTGCCAGCCAGATCAACCTGAGCATGGAGAACGCCTGGGGCATCCTCCGCTGCGTCATTGACATTTGCCGCAAGCTGGACGAGGGCAAGTACCTCATCCTCAAGGACCCCAACAAGGTGAGTCCACAGAGCGCGCGCACACACACACACACACACACACACACACACACACACACTGCCTCAGAATGGGAAGCAAAAGCTCTTTTTTTTTTTTCTTCCATGATCAGTTAGGAAGTACATTACTTACTTATGGAAGTAAGTTATGAAAGTTGATTAATGTATTTGTCTCATTAGCATTACTGTTATACATTGATTGACCATTAGTTGTGTTTATTGCAATATATTGACCATCAAATTGGTGTATAACTCTTGATGCGTTTAATTTGTTCTATGTACTGGTGTTGGCCTCGATGTTGAACCTTTACCACTCACCCAATTGATTTATTCTTGGTGTATGTGAAACTGTTGACACAAGCATTCAGTGTTAATGAGTTGTGTTCCACACCTGTGTGTGTCTTCGCAGCAAGTTATCCGCATCTACAGCCTGCCAGACGGCACCTTCAGCTCCGACGAAGATGAGGATGAGGAGGAAGATGAAGAGGACGAGGAGGACGAAGGTGAGATGAGGCGCCCGTGCTGTTTTTGTTTTTTTGTTTGTTTTTTTTCCCTCCACCCCTTGTAATCAGAGGTGCGAATGAAAGCCTCAGGGCAAAGGCAGCAGATGTGATAGCCGCGCGTACGTTCGAAAGACGTTCTTAAATGTTTTTTACGCGTCGCGAAACGGAACACTTCAGTTACGCACCCAGTGTAGCTTCCCTGTCAGGGCAAAGGCGGCATCGCTTATTTATCCAGGCCTGGTTGGGAGTCCTTATCTGAACCCAACACATCCCCCACTTCAATCTCTCGGCCTTCCTCTTGTCTTTTAGGATTTCAAATGTTGTTATAGTGTTGATTAAGTGAGGCGTTAACAGTGCATTGACATGGAAGTGTCAGCCGTTTGTTTAATAACAAGCATGAGCTTTTTCCATACCCCAAAAGGTAAAAAAGTTACAAATACTATAGTAGTGTTTCAGAGTGTAGCTTTAAAGGAGAAATCCGGCGAGTTTTCACCTAGAGGTCACCGAGTTCGGTCAGTACAAAAACGGAAACAGTCGGTTGTCCGTGAGCTCCATGATTGTTTTAGTTTTTTTCGTACCGACAGTACTCGGTGATCTCGAGAAGCGGAGATCTAAGTGAGAACTCGCCGGATTTTTCCTTTAAAGTAGTATCAATTACTGTTTTAGTGGTGTTAAAGGGCCATTCACTCAAAACTGTAATGATAACGGCAAAGAAATGTCGCTTTAGCTAATATGAATGCCAATGTCCCATACATAGACTATAAGGATAACGACAGGAAGAACAGTCAGGGATTACTTTCAGAGCGATTTTGAGAACAGTAAAAAGACAAAAAACTGACAGTATATCAGAATCCAACAAAATTTAGACTTCACACATCACATGCATTAACATGAGGAGAGAATTTCCTTATCGTCGGTCAATGTGGACATCATTATAGTTAGTTATCTTTATAGTTACCGGCCCTTATAGTTAATAGTTCTAATTGTGAACGGCCCCTTAAACATCTCTCCCTCCCTCCCCTCCATTTCTAGATGAGGAGAACTGAAGAGCGGGAGATGGAAGCCAAACCCAAGACCAAACGGGTCGGTGCTGTCCAGGCCCTAACCCGCATCTCATCGGAGTGGCTTGAGCACATGTGTCAAGTGTTGAGACCCATTAAAGATGGAGTGATGTTGCAAAGCCCACAGTTTTGTCCCGCTCTCTTCATTTTAATGTGACTTAAGTTTGCCAGTGAGCACCCAAGGCAACATAATAAACAGTATATGAAATATGTGTATTGATCCCTGCAGTCTTTAACAATAGAAGTAATTCTTACAAATATCTTGCTGTATCACCCAGTTTGTACGGAGTCAGATGAAGCAGTGAAAGGAATGGGCTCATTTACATTTTTTGTAGAGACAAATTAATGTCAACGTAAGCGGAGAAGAATCTGGCCTGGAGGCTGCAGCGATTCAGACAATGCCATTGCTATGTTTGCCCACATGAGGGCTCTGAAAGCTTGGGCCAGCCACGGCAGAGGAGATTTGTTGAACGCGGCTCTGGGAACAGCTTTGTGGACCCTGACGCAGGCTTATGAAGCATGGAGGGAGACGTTCTTACTGGCCCTGAAAATAAATTGCCGACTAAGGGCGCCCCTTTGAAATCCTAAGCACGCACGACGCAGGTTCACGTAACCAGCAACCTTGTGTTTGCACCTGCTCGTCTGTGGTGTGTGCAACGTGTCGTGACGAGCTGTTTCCACTCAGCCATGACTTGATCTTGCTGCCTCTTCCATACATCACCTGACCACCCTTCCAAAACACACACACGCACACACACCACCATTCCCTCAGGGTCTCTTCATCCCAGCCATTCACTTAGCCATTTACTCAGCCCCCCACACACACACACACTCGGTTGCAGCCATCAGTCATCCTCTCAGTCTCATCTATTCCCTCCCTCCCTCCCTCCCTCCCTTGTCATCTCCATCTCTCAATCTATCCAGTCAGCCAGTCAAGGTTAGGCGTGGAGCTGGTTTAAAAATAGTTCAATAAACTGAGGAGGTAGACGGAGCACTCGTAGCATACAGAGCAGCGCGCTCGCGACGGCGCTCGCCATTCATGTACAGGGAGAGGTGGCGGCAACAATCCAAGAAAGCGCTGTAGGGATCAAGGCTTAACTGAGAAGAGGTGAACTGCGAGTGACTGAACCAGGTATATCAGGGAGCTAAAAATTTTGGTCCAAATGACTGACAATAATGTTAGATAATATATAGTATTATTGGAGGGGCTCTCTGGGTGCCCCCTGTCAGTGCTGGGCCCTTAGAATCTTCCTACTTCATCCCCCCCCCCCCAGCGGCCCCTGAGGTAGAAAGAAGGATAACAAGAGAATGTATGGTGGTGGACCTGACTAATTGAGAGGCGAAGAATTTAACATTTTGGGAAACTTGTTGGAATGGATGGAATATAAATGATAAAGTTGGATTGAGAGGGCATCAAACTAAGTTTGGATTTGGGAGAGAATTGTGAGGTAAAGTGCTACTTTTGTGTTGAACTGGGTGTGATTAGATCATTAGCCTACAACAAGGCATTGCACCCAATAAATATTAAAAGTGAAATGGTGGTGACCATTTGAATTTCTAGGCACATGTCCTTTTGTTTATTTGATGGTGTATAGCCTTCAGATGATTCCTAGAGGGTTGGATTAATGCACTTCTTTCCAACATGAGGCAGAAAATGACCTGATGATCGATGTAGCCTATAGGTTAGGCTTACGCATAAAAGTAAGAAAATGCCATTAGTTTTGTAGAACTTTATGTAAGATTGAAAAATGTTTTTGATGGAGGAAAAAAAAACGTACCTCTTCTTCCTCTTGTGGCTTATGTAACCAACACTTTGGTTCCAACTAGAAGCCATGTTTGATATGCAAAGACTTCCTGATTGGCACTATACGCAATATGCCATTTTCTAATCCTCCCTGACACGTTAGGTGAGTATTGAGTAATGCAGAGACCCATAACACCACAGTGGCAGGATGGTGCTTGATTAACACACCCCACTGGGAAACACACAGACACACACATCTCAAATGCAATGTTGCAGGCCAGACACACTCAAGAACAGGGTTCCATTAGCTGGCCTCACAGCGGACCTACACAGAGCCGAGGAGGAAGGGGGGGGGGGGGGGTGCGGGAGGAGAGGCTGTTGCCATGGAAACTGAGCAGTCACCACATCTGCGTGCTCCTCTGGCTGTCCCTGCGTGCTGGTGATGCGAGGGGCCAAACGTCCACTGATGCTGCAGCGCTCAGAACTCTGTTCCGCTGCCCTCCCACAGACGAGGTGGTAGCATCCTCAGATCTAAGTGTAAGAAGAGTGTGTAAGGTTGTTCCCTGAGCTTGATCATCACAGTAAAGCATAACAGATATGTATATAAGCTACTGCTAAAAAAAAGAGGAAATAGTTAAGTTCCTATTACAGATGGCAAGAGAGAGGATGCATTCAGTGCTAGAATAACATGATGTTAACAGTTGGTGATATTTTTTGCCATTTCTGTAAGATGTTTGGAATGCACATTTCCTCTCTGCTGGCTGCATAGTGACTTGATTTCACCAACACCACCACGTCTCCTGCCCTCTCTGTCTTGGTCTGAATCTGCTTTTGTGTCCTTTTTTTGGGGGGGTCCATCTCTCCATCCTTCGCTCGCTCCTCCTCCCCAAAGTTAAAGGGGCCGACGACGTCACCTAATTAGGATGCGGGGGAGCAAGCAGCTGCTGCAAATTGAAAACATATTGATTCCCCCCACTGCCCACTCACCCAGCAGAGAGAGAGAGAGAGAGAGAGAGAGAGAGAGGGAGAGAGAGAGGGATGGCAAGAATGAAAAGAAATGGAGGGCATCACAACCAATTCCAGGAAAAAATGGTCAGACTGCAGAGAGAGAGAGAGAGAGAGAGAGAGTTCTGATGGGAGAGACACACATGGTTGCCTTTGCTCTGAGCTGTTGGCCTTGCAGATGTTACGTAGATGGAGAGATAGAAAGAGAGAGAGAGAGAGAGAAAGGTAGAAATCCACCACTTTCCCATCTAAAATGTAGCCACCAGAATGAAAGGGAGCTGTAGAGAATGAATGAATGAATGAATGAATGGATGGATGATTGAATGAATGAATGAATGAATGAATGAATGGAAGCATTGAAAGATAACTGAGAGAAATAACAATAGAACAATGCAGTCAAAGGGAACAATTGAACAGAACACGGAATGGAATGAATGCCAGTGTGCCTCTACATTCACACAGACAGACAGGTTGGCAGAAGACAGGTGGCATAGCCACAATAATCTGTAGTCATACACATACAGCATATCTACATACAGGAGTCATTGCTCCGTGTGTACTTGTGTGTGTGTGTGTGTGTGTGTGTGTGTATAAGTGTATGGACCCTTTCAAGAGAGTTCCATTATCAGCATCATAGTTGGCCCCACAAGACTTCCTTTTTAACATTCCATATGTTATCTTAATGCAGAGGAAGTAGATTGGGGCCCAAATAGAACGTTCAAACGTTTTTGTTTTTATTGTTGAAAGGGTCTATAAGTCTTTTTGACTTTTTAAATGAGTGATTCCAGTTGCTCTCTCCCCTAGCTCAGATGACGGCCAGCAGTCAATATGACAGCCATTAGATGTCAAGTGTCATGTCCCCTATAGGCAGCGCTTATGTAAGCGTGCAGACACAACCAGCCTGCACGGGCTGCTAGGCCAGCCGACGCATCCTATACTGGGAGAGGGTTCAGCCGAGGTAACTCCTGCACACACGCACACGCACACACACACAAACACACGCACGCACACACACACACAGCAGCAGCAGCAGCAGTGGGAATGCTGTTTCCTGCCGCCCCTGCTGCTGCTGCTGCTGTGTGTGCTCCTGTTTCCCTAAGAGGTAGAATACAGCAGAAACACAGTGTGTGCATACTGGAGATGTTATTACTGATCAACCTATAGGACTTCATAGGAGAATAACATTGGGTAGAAACCTAGATAGATAGATAGATAGATAGATAGATAGATAGATACTTTATTGATCCCCAAGGAGAAATTCAAACCTGGGTGACTTTAAATACTTGTGCATATTTAATAGATCTAATATCTAGTTTAGGGGTGGGGTTACACATTTGATCTCAGACTTGTCCAACACTATAATGAATCAACTCTTTTTTTTTTCTTCTCCACAATGCACATGTTTACAGTAAGTAATACTATCGTGCCACACTCCTATGATATAATATACATGTAGACCATTCTGACAGACATGGCAAACCTGCGGCAGTTTAGGTCCAGGCTCTGGGAATTGATGCGCAGGAACATTTGAAGGACATGACTTAGACAGACACAGTACAGTACACACTGTGCCATTAACACAATTCATGGACATGAAGCCGACATCACTGGTGACACTGTGACCTCTCAGTGCGGTTTGTTATGTAATGTTGGCAGTAATGAAGTTCATCATAAGGCATGTTTAATGTGAAGTCTTGAACTCATGCCGGATAATCACCCTTTATGCCAACACTTAATATTAGATGATGGTGTCATATATTAATTAAACATGGCTTAAGATGTACATTCATTAATGTCATGTTGTTGCTCATATCAGTAAGTCAATTGGTTGTCAATTTTATACAAACTGGAATTTGTCACCAGTGTAGCCTAAAAATATAGTAGTTTCATTCACAAATATTGCTTGACTTATTTTAAGACACTCTTCTAAATAATAAAATTACATTGACTTCTCCTGCAACTCCTTGTGAACCAGAAGTCTGACATGCTCTTCCTTTGGTCGCTCAATGTTGTAAGGCCTGTCTTTTGCTCAAACCTTTTGCATTTCTACATGTGTGGATATCTGTGTTTGACCTGTATTGTCTTAGCTTGTCATGGCCAAAGATTCCCAACACCCGCTCATGCTTAAAGTGACCATTTGCTCATTGTTCTGGCCCCTCTACCAGTCCTGGGCCTACTTGATGTCTTATGATGAGATAGGCCAACCTCATTATCATACAGTATTGCTCTCTAAATATGTGTTGTGAATAATACATTCATGTTTGGTCTTGAATTAATACTTGTAATGTGGGCAACAGTCTGATCATGGTTTCATTACAATTGAATGTATCTGTGCATAGTTGTAGATTAAGAATTAAACTGTAGCATAAAGTTATGATATCCACCTGGGCCACACCCATCCACCTCAGACAACAAAGGCTCTGATGAGTCAGGGGTGGCCCAAGTGAATGATAAAAGTGGAGGCTCTTGTCCTCCGCGGGCTCTTCTTTCTCCTCCACTCTCCTCTTAAGCCAGGCCCTTGTGGCTTGGTCTTCTGCCTCTCTCTCACTCTTCCTTTCCCCCTCTCCCCCTCTTTCTCTCTCTGTCTCCCTTTGTCTTTCTCTCTCTCTCTCTCTCTCTCTTTCTCTCTCTCCCTTTCCTGTATTTTTGGATTTGTATTGTTTTATCTGGTGTATCTGTAAATTCATAACTTGTTAACTGGTTAAGTTTATCTCTGTGTTTTGATAAGCTTCCTTTGTTCCTTTGGTTGTTACATTGTTACAGTAGACCATGTGAGTTTACTTGTACATCCAACTGAAGTGATATTGGTTACATTTACCTTAAGGCTTAAAGGAGAATTCCGGTGTGATATTGACCTAAAGTGTATCGAAACATGATACCGAGTGTGAACGTATGTCTCATAGCCCATCTCGGCTTGTCCCCTGCACTCCAAAATCTGGCGCTAGTTAGCCGATGCTACCAACATCTTTTTCAATAGTGGTGCTTCGGCATCGGGCTAGCCATGCAAATAAATCACTGTTTTACACCCATTTACGAGGCTCAGTGTATCTCCACACTTCATTGGTAGACTTCCGAGGGCCCTGACATTTAAAACGAGACATTGAGAACTTTGAAAAAGCACTGGTAGTTTACTTACAAGACGATTTATACAGACAGTATCTTCACGAAGTTTAGCGTTTGCAGCCATCTTGAATTTAGTCACGATAAGTCGAGCAACGAGTAAGAATGAACAGGTATGATAAGGGATCAGATTCCAAAAATAATTCAGTGGAAATGCATGGATTCCAGTTGCTGCTACTGAAGAAACTGGAATCCATGCATTTCCACTGAATTATTTTTGGAATCTGATCCCTTATCATACCTGTTCATTCTTACTCGTTGCTCGACTTATCGTGACTAAATTCAAGATGGCTGCAAACGTTAAACTTCGTGAAGATACTGTCTGTATAAATCGTCTTGTAAGTAAACTACCAGTGCTTTTTCAAAGTTCTCAATGTCTCGTTTTAAATGTCAGGGCCCTAGGAAGTCTACCAATGAAGTGTGGAGATACATTGAGCCTCGTAAATGGGTGTAAAACAGTGATTTATTTGCATGGCTAGCCCGATGCCGAAGCACCACTACTGAAAAAGTTGTTGGTAGCATCGGCTAACTAGCGCCAGATTTTGGAGTGCAGGGGACAAGTCGAGATGGGCTATGAGACATACGTTCACACTCGGTATCATGTTTCAATACACTTTAGGTCAATATCACACCGGAATTCTCCTTTAATGCCTAATAAATTGCTCATTTGCCTATACCAATCGGATAACTTTAATTCTTGTAGTGTGCCATGCCATTCTCCTCCATAGCTGATAAACTAGTTACTTGGTAATTGATTGGTGATACAAATTATTAATCAAATGGAGTCAGATTAACGAGTATGTAATAATATCATTGCCATTTAACTCTTCACCCTATTTGTCCACACAAGCTCTTTTAAGTGAGGATATAGCTCGACGTCTATATGTTTCCGAGGCTATATATATAATTTCTCGCGTCTTACAATGTTGAAACTCTAATTCTTGCTCAGGTAAACATGTACTGTAAACACGTAAATTTAACAAGACATTCAAATTTTGATCAAGAACATATGTGTTCTAAAGCCACACTCATCCTCATTTTCTCTACAAGATCACAAACGTATTCTTTAGTGACACCCAAATGCACGTCTGTATCCGCATTATACTTCTGCCATTATGCAGTGCTTATATTACACACTGCTTTGTGATACATCTAGATACATACCATAGTGTGCCAGTGTGTGGGTGTGTGCATGTGTCCGTGGATGGATTATGAAATCAAGCGTCCCTGGGCACAAGATCCTCCTGGTCCCCTACCGCCGGCAGCAACAAGTGACTCCCAACTACCCTGTCTGCTTAGATGTAGGACCTGGCAAACTTCGGCTGCTCTAAGCAGAAAACAATTGGTGCTCTGAGAAAGAGCTATAGGAATGCAATGTGTTGTTGTTGTTGGTGTTGTTGTTGTTTGCAAGGTATCATAGTGAAAACAACACAAAGTGTGACTGGGGGTCATTTTTACTAGTGATGAAAGACCACAGCAATGCAGTTTTACATACATTTCACAAGTGTATCTGGCAAGGAAAGATGACCCATATGCTATTAAGCAGGCAGATGAAGGGTGAGCTTGGCTCCGCGTCATATATTTTTTGCTCAACCCCCGTTAATGCACTGACATACATCAAGAAGTCAAATAAACAGGTATCACCTGCTCCCAGTGAGCAAAAAGGCTAGGTCTGGGGGCATCATCTAAACATGCCTTTTTGCCTCTTAGCAGACTGAAAATGTAATTAAAAGGTCTATGCAACATTAACAGGGTCCTTACGTGACAAAACAATGCATTTTCTACTCATTAGCTGTGAAAAAAACGTTTAAATTCAAGTTTGTGCAATCAAGATCCATGTAAAAATGGTGATGGTTTCTCCTTTAAGCGGCCCTTGAGATACAGAAATGTAAAAATTGCAACGCCCACTATGGACATACTTTTATGACACTTGGCATACACCCAAAGGTTGTCATGGTGTCATTGTGATCTACATGTCAGATTTAGTGTGACATGCACTATCTCATCACAAGTTATTAGCAAATGAAGCGCCATGTTTTTGCATTCACTTGTGTCACTAGGTGGCGCTACATTACAAATGAATCAAATGTGCTAGCCCTAGTGGCGATCATAATAAAATCATACCAGTAATAACTTATATAGGTAACACTGGACCTGAATTTGAATGGAGTGCCATAATAATTCTTTCATTCATTACCCAGCATGGCGTTATCTTGCCATCCCTTTATTTCATTGGAGTTCACTGCTCATGTTCCTCTTCCTCTGCACACGTACATCCCTGGCCCCAGTAAAACGGTGCCTTTCTGCTCTTCCTCAAAAAAGTGCGGAGGTGAAGAAGAACGCGGTCTGCAGAAGGAGCGCTCCAATCTGGGCCGCCACCTTGCTCCGCTCCGCTCGGAGAACTGTGTCATCCTCTGGAGCACCGTCCATGCTGCGCAGGTCTGCCACACCCATCAGGGGAGGCCACTCTCTCGCCCGCCCACACACACACCCGCCCGACCGCCTGCACCCTCCGTCTTATTTTTACACCGTCCTTGGAAGAGCTGCAGTGAGACAGAAAGAGGAAGAAAGAAAGAAAGAAAGAAAGAAAGAAAGAGGGGATTGAAGTACACAGACGGACATGGAGGGGGGGGGGAGAGACAGGAACAGGGGAGAGACAGATATGACAGAGAGACAGCATTATGTTCCTTCTGAAACCAAGCAGTTGAATGTAAAACAAGGAGGTTCACAATCCTCTCCCCACCATATATTTTCTCCCATCTCCGAGTGCCCCATATGTGTGTGTGTGTGTGTGTGTGTGTGTGTGTGTGTGTGTGTTTGGATGTGTTTCTCCCATCTCCGAGTACCCCGTGTGTGTGTGTGTGTGTGTTTGGATGTGTTTCTCCCATCTCTGGGGTCCCTTCCACAGAGGTCAATCAATCTTACACAGGGCAGCGTTCAGTTTTACACAGGGGTCAACATATCCTGAGGGTCCCTTATGTTTAACAACGGACAGGTCGCTGAAGGCCCATGTCAAGCCATCCCACCTCTGATACCATATGATCCAGAAAAATACCAAAGCAAAGGTACGTACATTTTTGCCATATGGCCACAGCATGCAGTAGTGGTCATTTATTTATCTTGTTTCCAAACCATCCAGATTAAATGGATAAACTAGACACAGTGCCTGGGGGACAGGTCTGCACTACCCATTTGCAACCCTACTGCTTTAAATAAGACATCCTAACCTTCATTACAAGCATAATCCACACACACACACACACACACACACACACACACACACACACACACACACACACACACACACACACACACACACACTAGTCACAAGCTACAGGTGCCTGAAGTGCTTAGCCTCCAATTTACAAGCTTGTAAAATGAGGCTAGAAGGTTGGGAGGGCCATTACCGTCGATAGCACACTGGGCACATTAAGAGAAGAGAGGGAGGAGGAGGAGGAGGAGGAGAGGGTCGCCTAGGGATCTCCGCTTAAAACGAGAGGAAGAGGGATGAGAAGTGTGTCCACCAACAAACACAGCCGGAGGTCTGGGGAGAGAAAAGTGTGTGTGTGTGTGTGTGTGTGTGTTGGTAGCTGCGTTTGTGTGGGTGTGTTGAGCAATCCTCCAGAGAAGAATTCCAAAGCACTCTTTTTACCCCTTAACCAAATTCAGCTCCAAGACTGCGCTCCACAACCGACCCACCCCAGTCACCAGCAAAACGAGGGCCAATGAGTCTACACATATCACACACGACAGCATGATCAACTGAACTCACTCCACCACTGTCACTCTCCATGGTAGATATCTTTGCTTTACATAGATGTCCACACAGTCGCTTCATATCGGCAGATAATGTCTATCTCCCAGTTCAGTTGACTTGACCATTGTGCCTTTGAGTAAGGCGCTTAACCCTGAGTTGCGCTGGGGACACTGACCCTTGTAATATAATTGACATATGTAAGTTGCTTTGTATAAAAGCGTCTGCTAATTGAATAAATGTAAGATAATCCCCCAGTATAGTTTCAACTATGTTTGCAGTCTGGGAAGCGATGGGATCCATCCATGATGGATACAGTACAAGGTTGAGGTTGAGGGTCTTATGGGTCACTGGCCTGAGTATGTTTGATTAACTCATTTTTGTATTTTCAGCTTTGTGCTTAGTTGACCGCCTCAGCATTCATTACGTGAGCTGCTGACCGGCCAAGCAGGCTAACCCCTTCCCACCCCCCTCCTGGCGATGAAGATATATTAAGCCTGTGTCCAGATACTGCCCTATTTGTCTTCACCCCCCCCCCCCCCCCCCCAAAAACTCTTTATTTGTCCCATTCTTTTTTAGTCTGTTTCTTCACCTCTTTCTCCCTCTCCATTGCTCTCTCATTTTTTTTAATTGTGAGCTATTTCTATCCCTCCCTCCGTTTATTACCTCCTCTCTCTCTCTCTCTCTCTCTCTCTCTCCTCCTCCTCCTCCTCTTCTGCCTCCTCCAGCTTGACTTTGCTCGTGGCTTTTTTGGCGGGGTGGAGGCACTGAAAAGTAGGCCAGGTTTCAGCAGGTGCCTCATTCACAAGCAGGAACCCCCCCGGCGGCGTGCACAGGAAGGGGGCGCTCCACTCCAGCACCTGAGGCGCCTGAGAAAGTGAAAGGAGAGAAACAGAGAGAGAGAGAGAGAGAGAGAGAGAGAGAGAGAGAGGATAAAGTTCAGCTTGCAGTAAGTGAAACTATTTACCATACCATGCCATTATTATGCTACTGCAGTGGTGGAATAGTTTGTTATGACACAGAACTTTAGGCCACTCCTGAGTGAGACTGGGAATGAGAGGAAGAGGATTGAATATTGGCTGGCCAATGGAGGGATTGCTGGGAAGGATGGCATTGATCAGTTCATTTATGACAGCTTTGGAGATGGAGATAAATAAATACAGGTTGAATGAAGAACCCTAATGACTGAGGGGAAGAGGTAGTGGTAGAGACACTTTCTGTGTGTATATGTGTCTGTTTGTGTATGTGTGTGCAAACGTGTGTGTGAGAGAGAACCTGTCCTGTGTGTGTGTGTGTGTGTGTGTGTGAGAGAGAGAGAGAGAGAGAGAGAGAGAGAGTTGTGCATTTGCCCTGAGAGCTGTTGTAATCTGGCTAATGGGGCTTCAGATCAGTTTGATCTGCTTGTTGGACGGACATGGGCAAACACGGCCGCTGCCCACAAACCGTGCCAACGGCCCGTAACTGGGCGCGTCGCGCGTCGGAGTTGGCACGGTGGCTCAACGCCTATGCTGCTCGTTCAGAGCGTAATTGCCTTTGCTTTGCCACCACCGAGGTCTCGTCTACGTCGACTCTGGCACATAACTTCGGTTGATGTTTCTGACTAGTCTAGTACTTAAAATGTCCCCAGAGACAAATTTGCAGTGAAATCCAGCACTGAAAAGAGTTTGCCAACACACTCATATTCCTCCAAAAGATTCAAAGGATGACGATCAAAAGCATAAAATGGCGGTCTGCAATAAAACGTGTTCTTTGAGGAGTCACATCTCTCTCGCTTGCTCGTGTTTCTGCACCAAGAGGCATTGTATCTGCATCTTATATCGCTGCCTGAATGAGAGCGCTCGCAGACCTGAATGTTAAAGACGTCCTCCACGGTTTGGAAAGAGGGCATTATCGGGAGAGGAATGGGTGGGTGGGGGAAGAGGGGACGGGTGGCGAACCTAATCTATCAGTCTGGTCGCCGCGCTCTCTTATTCATGCGAGCCCTTCTTTCCTCTCCCAATCCCTTATCCCTTATGATGTGCCCTATCGCTGTTGCCCTGTTACTGGACAAGATTTAATCCCACATTGCACGTATGAACCCATGTGTCAAACCAGTTTGAGGTGGCCTAAACTGCCAATTAACACCGAATAATAACATTCAGATTATGTTTAAACAGCAACCATATGCATTTAGTATCGAAGAAAAGTAGAGAGATTGACGCATATGTGTACCTATGCCTAAATGCTATTGTGTGGGGTCCGCTGATGGAATCAGTCTCGGAAATCGCTGCTATTTGTCAGTTTTATTCGCTCTGCCCAACAGTTCTCCTGGGCGAGCGCCGCCAGAGGGAGACAGGCTCTTAGGTTGGATTCATCTGAAGCGGGAATATCGGGGAGCTGTCCATTTCAGCACCACGCCAACGCTTGCTAGCTTGGACAAGTAGGCTACGTTCCGCTACAGGTCGCAGTGAGAGGCTTGGTCGACAATCTATGTATAGGCTACTTGTACATTTTGTAAATAGTAAACAAGGCCTATTATGGTTTAGGTCCTGGTATAATTCTTTTGTATTGAGGACAAAAGCTTGCGAGTCACTGCAGTTACATTTTGTTTCGCATTTATAAAATACATAATCCTATATTCAAGTCTGAAATTTAGACTGCTACGTCAAAACGGTCTCACAAGTAAGTCATAACAATTACAAATAAAAACGGTCTCAGTTGGCCCAGAAAGCTCCACAGAGCCACTCAGTCGCTATCGTTCTGCAAACATAGCTACATGTAAGTCGATTAAACATGACCGGCAACTCCTCTCCCATATTTCGCTAATTTCGCTAAAACTTAAACGTCTCTGCTCCTCTTTACTTTTATAGTTCACAAGCAACAAACTCTCTACGATGGAGAGACATGACACGGTATATAGTAAACAGCAATGGTGACAATCGATCGTGACACGTTGGAGCGTCGCATTGCCTGTAAACCTTATTCATATTTTGACATTCTGCAGTCTTCGCTCTTGTACACTTGCTACTTTGCTCGGATGAGAGCTGAGTGGTGGAGATTTTCACCCGCTTCACCTCTCTCTCTCTCTTTCCCTCTGCCTCTTTGTGTCTCTCTCTCTCTCTCTCCCTCCCATCCAACCATCTACCCCCTCCTCTCACATCTTTGCACTTACCACAGCGTGCAGAGGGACGGGGAGACGCGTAGTGCAAAGGATTGGAGCGATGGTATGATTTGTTTTTTTGCCATTTATGATTTGGCTGTTCCCTTCTCTCTGTTGTGATTTTGTTTAGCCTTTCCGTTTTGTTTTGCCGCCGTGTTTTCCTAAATGGCGCAAGGGCTATGCATGCGTGTAGGCTCTGTTTTTGGTTTCGCCTGTGGGTGTGTGATATAACCGCCGCCGCGGAGGATTTGGATAGCCGGTCTAGGAGCGGTTTCGGCGGCACCCCCTTCACCACTGCTACCCCCTCCTCCTCTTCTGCTGCTCGCCTCTATGTCGAGTGATGGTCGGCTTGCCTTGCTGCTGGAAGCGCGGCGCTCTCCACGGATCTTCAACGTCGGTACTTCTTCCTTTAGCATCATTTTTTCATATTTCGTGGAAACCTTTCACCATCTAGGGGCCACTTATGGAAACTGGAGATCAGAATTTTAGAAAAAAGGAAAACTAGTGGTTGTTTTCTTTTAATCATTTTTATTTTGCCATTATTTTTATTTTACCCATTCGTTTTGGCTTGATTTTGTTGATCGTAATCTGTATCAATGGCTTATTCATTTCCATAGTCTACTGATGTGTTTTTATTAAGCAGAAGTATGTCAGTCCCTTGGAAAATTCATCATTTGTGTATTTATGTATTCGCTTAATTATCTATTCGTTGCCACCTGAACATATTTCCCATAGATCTCTTTATTTTACCCATCTTCATCAAAAACATCCACCTCTGTTATTTCCTACCCCTGCGTTTTCCTGTTTCTCCTCTGCGTTGGATAAATGTATGTTTAGAAAGAGACATGCGTCGGCTCAATCAGTTGGGTTAAAAAAAAACGCTGCCTACATAGCATTGCAATTAATGTCTTCGTCATGACTACACACAGTGTGTGCCAGTTACTCACGTAGTTTTACAAAGTGCTTCGTTCTCAGAAGTGTTTCGGAGGGAAAACATTTATTAGGGTTTTGTCACTACACTTAACCCCGGTATAGCTCTATCGGTAGCCCTTTCCGTCTGATTTGAGCGCGCTACATAGCACAGAACACAAGCTAGCCATTAGCCCCATGGAGGATACCACTAGACACGTCCTGATGTCCTCATGAAAACGAGATGTGGAAATGTCAACTGTCTGCTTTAATTTGGCATTTACAAACCTCCCAACATCACATTTAGTGGGTGCTGATTCGTTTAGATATATCACGGGTTTGTTGACAGCAACAGTTGTTTCCTAAGGCTAATGTAGGCTACATTGGAACAGGATACATTTTTATTACTAAAACTAATAATAGTTTATTGCATTTTGGGCCATGTTGTAGAGAATAGTAATGCTTTGCCGCGGATGTAGATTTACTTTTGTGATTCCCAACCGGTTGTACTAGGAAGGAAGATTTAGTCTTTTCGCTTAAATTTACCTCATAATAAAAATTTACCTCATCATCCCCTTACCAGTCATCCTGTATCATTTCGCATTCCCCCAAGACACCCTGACTCATTGTGCGTTCTGTTACCCTCTTGGAGTAATAAGAAACAATCATAAGAATCCAAACACGTGACACCTTGCCCCTTATCGGCCCTTCTCCGGTCAAAAAAAAAACACTCAATTTTTTTTATTTGCTTTGGTCCCCTTAAATTTACAAATATTTATTTCCTATACATCAAGAGGAAAGGGGGTTCCCCTTTCTTGGAATGCGGAAACATGGGTCTTTTTGACCGCGGGGTTCAAATGCTGCTGACCACGGTCGGCGCGTTCGCGGCCTTCAGTCTCATGACCATTGCGGTGGGCACGGACTATTGGCTCTACTCTCGCGGTGTATGCAAAGTCAAGAGCAACAACGAAAATGAGACGAGCAAAAAGAACGAGGAGGTCATGACACACTCGGGACTGTGGAGGACGTGTTGCCTGGAAGGTAAGGATCAACCTGAGCCGACCTTATTCAGACCCATGCTGACACCTAAATCATACTCATAAAATATAGGCCTGCATATGTTTGCATTTAAAGGACTATACTATGGTTATTTTAGCAAAGCCACTGAATCATAGCCTGAAGTGGATCCTTAATTGGAAATAACAGAAGGAGAGTATACTCCATAGGCTACTGAACTGTTTTGATAAAAACGTGAATTATATCTCCAACTTTGACACCTTTCCTGTGCATGTCGGAAATTGACCTGTATGTTTTATTCAGTGGCACTGACAAAACAGTCTTCAGTGAAAAAAACATATTGCACACTATGAGTTAAAATTAGTTACCACAGCACACATTTGAAGGCCATTGGATGCACTTCTACATCTGTGGCCCAAAGTTACTGTCTTGCCACAATCATTAGCTACTTGCACTGAGGAGAAATGGCTCTCCTCGCCCTGTTGCTTGGCAGGAGGGCAAAAGGCTGCATGTGGATACAGACTTCCAGGTCTCCTGACATGCTTTACAGCACTTAGGGTAATGTGAGTGATGTTTGGTCCCCGGTAGGCCAGGTTTTGGACGGGGGAAGCGCTGAGTTTTGGCTGCCGTCCTCCCACCAGCGAGAGGGAGGCCATGCGATACTAACTCCACTCGCGGCTCCGGTCGTGTTGTGATGTTTTTGTCGAACAGATTGTCATTTAATTTTCACAGCGGAGAGCCTGTTTTGTCTGGGTTCCCGGCGGTTTCCGGAAAATGCCTTTCATCAGGAGCAGTATTCATGAGATGAAGGCTGTGTCAGTGTGTGATAGTCTTTGATAGACTGAGGTGCCTGGTCTACCTCTGAAATAAGTGGATGTCTGAGCCAAAGAGGCACATTTTCTGGAATGTTTGGAAAAGTGGTTGGAAGGAGGTTATTTGATGGTCTTAGAGTACTTCTAAATGCTTTGTTAACTGAATCCTCTAATTTATCATAGACTTTCCTTCTCTCTTTCATTCTATCTTTGTTCTTACTTATCTTGCCCTCTGTCTTGGGCCAGTGTATGGAAGCTGTGGATAAAAGTTGGTCAGCATCCAGTGGAATGTGTGCAGTCTGAGGGTGTGTGTGTGTGTGTGTGTGTGGGAGTGAGAGAGAGAGAGAGCATGTGTGTGCCATGTCCTCATGTTGTACCAGACCCATAACCTACACAGGCACACACACACACACACACAGTGAATCACACATCTATGCACACGGATGTCAGACATGTACACACACACACTTGCACACTTGCATAATGCAAATGCCCATAGACTCAGTCAGACATCAGTCTGATCAGTTTCTGTAGTAAATACATGGTGTGTGTGTGTGTGTGGTGTGCGCGTGTGCACGCGCACTCGTGTGCTCGTGTGTGTGTGTGTGTGTGCGTACTTACGCCCATGGCAGAGCGTGCGCACTGGTCAATGGCGTGCGTGCCATGGCGCTGTGCTTTTGCTGCCGTTCGCCGGGCATTTTTCGACACAGGATTGATCGGGGGCCTTGTTGTCTGTGGCACCAATGAGACAGGAAGAGAGGGCTATGCGCTGCGGCCCCGTCGTTACGTAATTGACCTTTGACCCACTTGCCCAGGGGTCAGGGGGCGGAGGCGGTGGTGCCGGTCAACTGTACACTTACGTGGTCAAAAACCTGCCAACGCTTATGTCAAGGGGCCAGGACCTGGGCAAATGCCCCCTCCCTTTCCTCTCTGGGGCCAAGTTGCAGCTCCTCTGTGTGTGTAGCTGTCGGAGAGAGACCCAGTTTCAGCACCAGTGCCCGGTCAGTGGTGGCATGTTGAAGGTCGTGGGTTGGGGGGGGGGGGGGTGTGCTTGTTTGAGTGGATGTCTGGATGGAGTTAGAAAGCTGCGGTGGACACTGTAGTAAGGTGATTGAGGTGTGTGTGTGTGTGTGTGTGTGTGTGCGTGTGTGTGTGTGTGTGCGTGTGTGGATTGACGGTGTCCTGACGGGGTGGAAAGAGCTGACATTGAGTGGTCTGGCCAGTCGGCAGTTTGTTTCACATCCCACACACACACACACACACACACACACACACACACACACACACACACACACATACACACACACAGACGCCAGAATGAGGGGGCATCTGTCTCTCTCTCTCCTGCGCTTGCGGATGCCAGGCCTATTGATTGATGGATTAGTTGTGGGTGTGCATGCCTGTCACGGTATAGACCCCCCCCCTCCCTGTTGAACGAGTGGGCACATGTGTGTGTGAGCTGACTAGACTAGTAACTAGTCAAACCCACACTCCTGATTACATGAAATCGGAAATCCCTTCCTTCCTCTCTCTCTCTCTCTCTGAATCTCTGTTGCATTTGACAGATTGATGTTTTAATCTCATATGTTGTTCTTGGTATTCTATTCTATACCTGTGTGTTTCTGTAGCAAGCTCTATCCATCCCAGTGAGTTAACACTGTAACACCGTAATGCAGCCATATTGTGATCATTTCACAGCGCTCCCCCCCCCCCCCCCCCCCCCTTTAGACTGCTGACTGTGATCATCTCTACATTCTTTATCAGTGTCAGTCCTGCATCTCAAGCAAAGACATAATCATACTCAGAAGACGGGTATTCTGAAATGTGTTAAGGGAGGTTTTGGGTTATGGGAGTGTATGTAGTAGTGTGTAAGCGTAGGCCTTACATGCCAGTGCATTTGGCTGTGTGTGTGTGTGTGTGTGTGTGTGTGAGAGAGTGTGTGTGTGTGTGTGTGTGTGTGTGTGTGTGTGAACCATATCCATGCAGGGATACAGCGTTTTGAGGAGGGCATTTTATACAGCGTCAAGGAGCGCCTCTCCAGCAACGGCAAAACGGAGCAAACAAAAGCATGTGTCACCTATCTATTATTCATGCCTCTCTGTGACTGCTTCAAATGCACTTAGAAAAGTTGTGTGTGTGTGTGTGTGTGTGTGTGTGTGTGTGTGTGTGTGTGTCTGTGTCTGTGTCTGTGTATTTATGTGTGTGTGTTTTAGTTTGAGCCCTCACATTTGGAGCCGGCGTCTTCCTTGGCCGTTGTGGCATTTTGTGTCTCACTTTTAGGGAGTGTGCGTGTGTGCGTGTGTGTGTGTGCACGCGTGTGTCTGTTTTCTTTCATTTGTTCATTCCACACAGAAGCCCATTCATTCATCTCTCAGTGTCTGTCTGGCTTGCCCTCCATCCACCAGCAGGCCCCTCTGATTGAGATGAATGGAGGTGATTAGTGCCCGCCAGGCGCCACCTGACTGGGGCAGGGCCCCAACCGTAGGGGGCAAGAAGAGGAGTTTTGAACCTGCAGGTGTGTGTGTATGTGTGTGTGTGTGTGTGTGTGTGTGTGTGTGTGTGTGTGTGCATGTGTGTGTGTGTGTGTGTGTGTGTGTGTGTGTGTGTGTGTGTGTGTGTGTGTATGAGAGAGTGTAGTGGGAGTAATGGGACACACCGTGGCTGTGCCAACACCCTGTTGCGTCCTGCAACATAGCGAGGTCCAGTGGTGGGCCCAGACCTCTCCAGCAGCCTGTGTGTGTGTGTGTGTGTGTGTGTGTGTGTGTGTGCATGCGTGCGTGCGTGTGTGTGTACATGGAGACGAGTGAGAGGATATGGCACATCCATCAGCTGTAATCTATGACTTGCCAATGGACCGGGATATAAATTCATGAGTGCGTGCGTGTGTGTGTCATGCTTTTGAGAGCACAGGTACAGACACAGGCTGAGAATTATAAACACAGATTGGTCCAGGACCAGGAGGCATACAGACATTATGCAGGCCGATTTGGGCATTTCTATCCTGGCTGCAGAAGTGCTGTTGTAGACATAAAGACAACCGTCCCTGGCAGGTGAGTGCACAGACACATTACTGACGCGATAACATTGCTGAAGAGACATGGCAGAGTGTTGTCCGTGTTTTTGAGTTAACTAGCCAACTGCCCACAAACGTGGCACGCAGTGACCATAAAGAGCACATTTGGCACTGATGAAAGCTAACTAGCCAAATTAAGAATTTCAGCTGTGTATTTGACAAATCATTATATTTAGGTATAATTTACAGCATTTGGCAATGTTTGGCTGTAAAAATTGCTGTTATATTTTTTGCAGGGTTTTTCACAGCTCAAAACTGAGAATGATGTCTGAATAAGTCTGAATGAGTCATGGACACGTGACCATGTAACAGCTAAATTAACTTAAGGATGTCATAATGACTAGTTGTTTCCAAAAATGACCTTACAAATGGTAAACTGCATTATGTCGCTTTAATGTCATTTGTTGAAAGCGCCCTTTTGTTCAGAATGTCACCTCAGTTTGCTGTGGAGGTGGTGATCTTTTCTGTCTGAGACATGATTGGACAAGGACATGCCCCCCCCCCTCTCTTTTTCTCTCTCTCAGTCTCTCTGTTTCTCTCACAGGTTGTACCGAGTGAGACTGAGGTTAAACAGGGCTATCTGACACACACAGTCAGACTCAGGTGTGTGTGTGTGTGTGTGTGTGTGTACAGTTATTTTTTTCTGCGTGTCAGCATACTGTGCCGCTTGGGGGTTGGATTAGTATATGCATGTGTGTGTGTGTGTGTGTGTGTTTTTTAAAAAAAATAAACAGATCTGATAAGGATTATCCGGCCCTTGTTTGCCAGTGAGGCCAATGACCGAGGCCTATGCCGGCTTTAGCTAGTATTATGACACAGCCAAAATAAACACAAACCCACATCACACACACAGGATTATAGGCTGGAGTTAAAGAATACTATTATCCCTGGCACTGACCCAGGGAGACTAGCAAAGTTGGGCAAGGTTTTTCTCAGACAATGGAGGGAAATGTAATGAAGGGAAGATTTGCTACAGTTGCTTATTTCTCTCTCTCTCTCTCTCTCTCTCTCTCTCTCTCTCTCTCTCTCTGTCAGAGTGTACTTTTATGGTTATGTTCTGTGGCAATGTTTGTGTGTGTGTGTGTGTGTGTGTGTTTCTGTTTCTGTCTGTGTTAGTGTATGGACATACACAGATGTGTGCATCCATCATCCTTAATAGCACAAACTGAGCAGTATAGTGCTGATATGTAGGTTGAGGTGTAATTCCTACTCAGTCCTATCTACAGTGCTGCACAATCATATGGAAGCTTCAGCATAGTGAATGGGGTTATTTTAGGCATAGAGATTAAAGACTAGATCTCAGGTTCACACCCAATCACTAAATTGAACATAAAATATATATATTTGGGCACAGACACTGTAGAGCAATCAAAAGACAAAGTTCCACAACAGTGGACGATAAAGATTATTATTGTTGTTATTATAATTATTATTATTATTATTATTATTATTATTATTATTTGCAGTAGGTGTTTAATTTCCAGGATATTGCAAAGGAAAGGGGGATGCTAACTTGTCTGATGCGTTTCTGCTCCCTGCTCCGGGACGCAGCCGTAAAGCCTTTATTGCAGAAGGGCCCGTGCTGATGGAGTAATAACAGCATGCGGGCTGGCTGGACACAGACGCTCCGCTGTAAAGAATCTGCTGTCCACCTCCTGCTCCACGCTCTCTTGCATTGCATTTGCTGTCCACCTCCTGCTCCACGCTCTCTTGCATTGCATTTGCTGTGCACCCCTGTTTTATTTTTAGAATCTGTTACGATCTATCTTTATCTTACACAAAGGGCCATGGGAATCAATATCAGATATTGTGCAAGCTTGTGGTTGCTCTCTCTCTCTCTTTCTCTCTCTCTCTCTCTCTCTATCAGAGTGTACTTTTATGGTGTGTGGTAGGGTTATGGTGTGTGTGTGTGTGTGTGAGAGAGAGAGAGAGTCTGTGCATGTGTAAATGTGTGTGTGTGTGTGTGTGTGTGTGTGTGTGTGTGTGTGTGTGTGCGTGCATCCATGTAGACCCATGTGATACAGTGCCTCTGATCCGGGGCCATGCGGCAGTGAAGGGGAAGTGTCACAGTCATCGCTCGTCTCTCTCTCTCTCTCTCTCTTTCTCTCTCTCTTTCTCTCTCTCTCCATTTTTCCCTCTGTCACTCGCTCTATATCTCTCTCTGTCCCTCTACCTCCCTCTCTCTCTCTCTCTCTGTCAGAGTGCACTTTTATGGCCGTCAGGGGCACCACCTGCGACGAGCACACACACACACACACACACACACACACTTCACTTCACCAGGCCGCATTTTCAGAAGAGGGCCAGCCGGTTTGAGCCCCTTAGTTACTCCTAACCTTTTCAAAGTGTCTTTGAGCCTGACACTGAAACCCCAAAAAGTGCACCTAACCGACAGCGTAGGTTGGCACTGACCGTGCGTATGAGTGCCAACGGCTATCTGAGGCATTAACTTGTTAAAGCACTTGGAATGGCCTGCTGAGGAGAAAAGGACTGTCTAAATTTACCAAAGGCAGGCTACTGGAATGGGTAGACAGGCCGAGGTGATGAGGTTTTAATGCTGTGTTCCTACTCTGAAATCGTTGTCTTCACTCAACCTCTGCCGGAACCAGACAGGACAGAGTAGGCACTTTCAGTAGTTGCAGTTCCCAGTTTGAGTTGGAACGTGCCAAGACTGTTAGGCAATTAATCCGTGACTTGATGTGGAATTGGGGGGTTGGGACATAATTAAAATATGTAATTATTGCAATGTAAAGAATTAACCTCTGTATAATAAACAGTTTAATCAATGATGGGATTGCTCGTCAAACATGCAATTATTATCTTATTTACTATCGTATTTATTATTTATTATTATCTCCTGGTTTTTGTCAATAAATAATCCCCATCATTTGTTTATTTTAATGACCTATAATTGGACCCCCTCCTCTCTGGCTGCTCTGGTGTCCACTGCCTGATTTCTCGTCAGCAGGTAAAGCAGTATAGTAAACCAGTCCTTAGTAAACTGCAGTGATTTCATCATATTTATTTCCTGTCCCACCTGTGCAGGTTAGAGGCGAAACTGTGTCTTTATTGTGTGGCAATTATTATGTGTAATCGAGTTAGTATTTTTTAACTGAGTTATTATTTTGTGTGGAGTCATATCTGTTTGGTCTGTTTGTATTTCAAGATTTTTTAATTTCAAGATTTACAGTGTAGTTTTCAAAAGCCTTCTGGATGCCAGGTCTGAAGTCACAGTGAAGTTCTTGCACGACCTACCACGTGGTGCATAGGGTGTGTTTGTGTGTCTGTGTTTGTGTGTATAATCCTGATGTGAGATGTCGGGAGTGTCAGGCCTGACTGCTTCCCGCTGGAAGGGTCAGTGTAGATGGGTCCTGCAGACGCTGTAGCCCAGAGGGCTGGACAGTGGAAGTGGTCGGGGGGATAGAGTGAGCCGTTCCCACCCCTACAGATGCCTCTTCGCACCTAGTGGGAGAGGTGCTGGCAAGGCCTGACCCTAATTCCAGTGGCATCTGGAGAGCCAAGAAACAGGGTAGTGTGTATGTGTGTGTGTGTGTGTGTGTGCCTGCCTGCGTGTGTGTATGTGTGTTTTCTTGTGAGTGTGGCTGTGAGTGTCACCTGGTGTGATTGACGGTCTAGGACCGATGTCGGCATTTGTATGATTGTGTTCATTGGATAACTTTTGCATTGTAACTCACCGACTGCAATTAGTAATTCTAGACATTTGCCTGTGTCATGAATCTGATATAATATTTGTAAAATCCTTCCCTCTTGCTCTCCCTCTCTTTCTCTCCCTCTCCCCTCTCCCCTCCCCCTTTGTCTCTCTCTCCGTTCTCTACTCCATTCTAACTATGCATAGATAAATGCCCAATGCACGTTGCCAGATGATCATATGTATCACATCTGCACACATTGATGTCTTCGCCATATGTCTGCCATGCAATCATGTGTACTAATCGTGTACCTCTGCACTTCCCTGTGTACTAATCGTGTACCTCTGCACTTCCCTGTGTCTCTGTGTGTTGTGGTATTTGCTCCTCTCATGTCTCTTTCAGGGACACATACCTGAGAAGGCAGGAACACAGATGTACAGATTACACACAGATTACACACACAGACGTACATTACACACGCTGACAAATGTTTCACTATGCCACGGCTGGCAGCCTATATGCTTATTATTGCTCACATACACTATAACAACAGCTAACATTTATAAGATGTTATTCATTTATTTATTTTTTTTGCTTTGTGTGTTTCCTTGAGTATGAGTATTGAGTATTGAGATGAGTGCAGGATAACCCTGTTATCAGTTCATGCTAAATTACAGGGACCTGATTCAATACGAGTACAAGCAGAAATGCTCCTCGTAGGAGGGAGCACATACACCCACTCTCCCACTCAGAGGCACGTGCGAGAGAGAGAGAGAGAAAGAGAGAGAGAGAGAGAGAGAGAGAGAGAGAGAGAGAGCATCTCAGTCATTATGTAATGCCACTTATGCAACATACACATACATATATACATCAGTAGGGATTTCCCGAGAGAGAGAGAATGAAAAACCCCCATCAGTCTAGTGTGGTCTACACTGAGACCAGACCAGTGTGTGTGTGTGTGTGTGGGGGGGGGGGTGTGGGTCCGAGTTTAAAGGGGAAGGGTCAGACCACGCTCCACGCCCCTCAACCCCCCCCGGCTCAGGCTCAGCGCTGGCTGGCTGGCGGCACAACAGGCTGAGTGGGAGGGCTGGATCGCACATGTAAAGGCCCGTGTAATGTATTGATCTCTGCGGTCGATGCATAAAATAATTGAAGGGGGTCACACCTTCGATGAGTAGCTCTGGTGTTGTTTCCGAGTACACACACACACACACACACACACACAGAACACAGCGACAGAACCAAGCCCTGGGTGGAGTCTGTGCATAGCACGGGGGCATCTTTTGGGAGATAATTGGGTCTCTTGCTGTTGCTCAGTTTCTGTGTTGCCCCTCTCCAACCAGAACATTGTGGCCACACTCACTGAACACACATGAACACAACACAAGCAACTAGGTTCTTGGCAACCATGGTGTAATGCTACACACACACACACACACACACACACACAGGCACACACAAACGCATATTTGGTTCTTGGTAATACTTAGTCTTGACACAGAAGATGTTGTGCGTCAATCTTGGTAATCTGTGTCTTGTTTGTGTGACTGCACATCGTCATGGGAAATAGAGCGTTACATTATTATTTTAAAAAAGGGTACACAAAAAGAAAGAAAGAAAGAAAGAAAGAAAGAAAGAAAAGAAACACATTCTTCCCCTGCTCCTCCTCCTCCCTCCCCTTGCCTCCTCCTGTCCTCTTCTTTGTTTCTCCCTCTTTCTGTAGCTCAGGTTAAAAATAGAGATGACCCGCTATTAAACTGCGCCTGCGAAAAAAAAAAGCCTTTTGCCCAGCGTTGCGAGAGGGATGGAGGACATTAGTGCATGAGGGAGCATTCAAGGTGCCGTTTGAGGTTGTTGCCGTCCCTGTATCCCAGTGAAAAAGTGTGTGTGTGTGTGTGTGTGTGTGTGGTTGCCATCCCAGTACCCTAGTGAAAAAGAACAAGGAATGAAGGCCCATAGAGTGCACTAGAGAAGTTTGGAGAGAGAAGGTGTCCATCTTGGTAGAAACAGACTGGATAACAAAGATGTTTCCAGTCTATTATTCCCTTGTCCCTTACTTCCATGTACCCCTCCTCTCTCTCTCATTTGGAAATAATGTGAAGGCCTAATGTTGCTGTGGCATTAGGATAATACAGTGTTTTATTCCCCATAAGAGTGAGTAGACACTGTCTTCAATGTTGCTGTAGCATTAGGATAATACAGTGTTTTACTGGTCAATGTGATCCCTGCTTAAGAGAGAGGTATACAAATGTGGAATACTGATGCTAAACCTTCACGAAAACACACGCACACACACACACACACACCCCTAACTGAGACACACACACAGCTCTTCTGAGTTCACAACACACACGCACACACACACACAACCCCTAACTGAGACACACACACAGCTCTTCTGAGTTCACAACACACAAACACACGCACACACACACACACACCCTAACTGAGACACACACACAGCTCTTCTCAGTTCACAACACACACAAACACACACACACAACCCCTAACTGAGACACACAGACACAGCTCTTCTGAGTTCACAACACACACACACACACACACACTTATTCCTTTCAGACTGACAATGGGCCTCTCTTGTTGTCGGCGTAGCCCTCGTGGGGCCCTGGGTGTGTCACTACGAGTCCTCTGCTGTCGTCCCTTTTAACCTCGCCTCTGACAGCAGCATACACCGCCTGCCCACACCTCTGCCCTTCCGTCCACCCCCAACCACATCAGCACCTGGTCTGATCCCAGACCTGTCAGTGGGGGGGCAGAAGCCGTCTCTCGGGGGAGAGATATGGAGGGTGCGTCCCGTAAAGCAGGGGACCGCTGCTGTCCTGTCCTCTCCCCATAGTCTCGGCAGCAGGGGCGGGAACTGTCAGGGCACATGTGTTTCCAGGTCAGTTGGCTGTGTGTAGTCACACCTGGTTGACAGGGAATGTTGTCATGGGAATGGTAGATTGACATGTTCTGTTGCCATGCCGCCACTGCCACTCTCCATTTACGTTCTGCTGACTAAGAGTGTCAGCTTGTCTTAAAGAATTTGAAGTTATTTAAAAAAAAAAACGTAGGAAAGGGTAAATTAAGAGGAAGAGTTATCAAACTCCGGGGATAATGCTCAGATGTCTTTCTCAGCTTTTTGTGATAGAAAAAAACTTTGAATGGATTTTTCAAATCAAATCATTTTAAGTTATTTTTTACGGAGCGCTTGATGGTCGGTTGAAAATTCACTCCATTCAAGGGCGGAGGAAAAAAAAGAAAGGGAATTGGGAGGTTTTCTCTGAGGCGATGCTGTACCAATGCAGGGGATTTAAAAGGAAACAGAAGCGAAACCCAGCGCTGCTCTATTCTGGGCGCTCTCGGCCGATGCTGTCCTGATTTGCACTCCCTACTTCCTCTCGCACCTGTGCCGCTTCCAAACATGGCCTCTTACCTGTTCTATAGTCCCTCTCCCTTCTCTACGCATCTCTCCTCTCTCTGTTATTCATCTCCTATTAGGCTTTTGTCTTCTCACTCTCTCTCTTTGTGTGTGTGTGTGTGTGTTAAAAGCAAGAGGATGTCCTTGTGTGTGTTGATTGTCACACACACAGTCTTGTGCTTGGTTTTCTTCCCCCTTCTCTTTTGTTTTGCCTCTTGGAGTAATGAGTCTCTGTGTGAGTGTTGCTAGAGTGGTGAGGTGTGTGTGTGTGTGTGTGTGGTTGTGCGGATGAATAAGACAAACATTACAATAAATCTGAAGAGGAATTGGACTCACACTTCCTATCCATCTTTTCACACAGACAAGACATGGGGGCTGCTGAGTGTGCTGCTCCTATTGGTCAGCGGTCATCAGAAGGATAGTGGCCAGTAGACTGGTAGAGGAAGTGTCCAGCGATGCATACATAGCCGCATAGCTTGTTTTTTTTCACCCATTGTGTTTTGGGGGAATTGGTGAAGTTGTCAACGGATGATGCTTGTAGAGCTATTTTGTTTTCTGTTTTGCACTTTTAGTTAGGACTTTTAAACATGAAAGTACTGTCAGCGCTTCTGAAATTAGAGTGTGCTCTTGTGTTTTGGGGGGTGCCACTATTGTTGTTTTTTCCCCCTGTCAACCACAGTCAGTATAACGTCCCAAATAAAACCCTGTGAAACCTGTACAGTTACGGCGCTGTGATCTGTGAGGGAAGCAGTCGCTGTTTCAGATTGCTCTGCGTCTCTCTGCTGCGGTCCCACACAGCTCCCTCTCGGTCTCTATGGGCTGCAGCTCTAATGTTTCCCATGGTGTGTGCAGTCAGTGTGCTGCAAGAGCTGTGAAGGGACTTTATTGGGTCAAGTGCTTTGGATTCGTATCGCGGCTAGCGTCTTCGGTTAAATAGGTTAATAGGCTAACAAAGCGTTAGCCCCCCTCCCCTCCCCAACCCAACCCCTCCATCCCTATCCCCACCCCAAGAGACGGAGCTGCAGTCTGCAGCGCTAATACGATCCCTCCGTGCTCCCCTTACCCTCTGCCTGGCCTCTACAGAGCCATGTCATGTGGGCACGTGCAGGCTGAAGCCTGATGTTAGCGCTGAGATGCCCTGGTTCAGCTAGCATAGCTCCACTCCCTTTGGAGCCTTTTTCGTTTTTTTTTTCTTCTTCTTTGGTTTAGCATTAGCCGACATTTCTGTTAGCAGAGCCTCATCCCAGCCTGTTGGGTGCCAGCGATAGCCGCAGAGCCACAAAGCAGTCTGCTCGAGCACATGGTTGCTCTGCTTAGCGTATTGCTGCTTAGCATATTTCCATGTTCTCCTATTAGTGAACCAAATGCAGTCAATGGGTTTGGTGTGACCTAAATTGTCTGAATGAAGAATGTTTATGATAGGCGCTTATGGGCTACTGATAGCTGCTGAAAGGCTAATCAATGCAATATATATCATAATCAATTGTTTAATGACATAGGAATTGTAGCTAGATGTCTCCTATGGGCCTATTCAGATTCATGAGATGATTGCGGTTATGCTAAGAGGTTTCTGTGGAATTCTTTGCTAATGTGACCCAGCTGACATGTGATATGTAGGGAAAAGAGTGGTCTTTTAATTGTTTTCGGAACTTGGATGCTCAAGCATCACACTGTATAGAATGGACTGTAATTGACCTACCAGTTGCTATCTAATGGTAGTGAGACTTATAACATAACATATGACTGTGAACACAGTGGAACGATGACACAGAAACAGCCTCCATTTACTCCCAACAGCAAATCTAACACACACACACACACACAGATATCAGCAGGAATATACTCTTGGCCAACATACACTCTCGCCCAACAGGCGACAGACACACACACACAAACACACACACACACACACACACACACAACCCAAGCATCAGATAAAAAAGGCTGCAGCGAGATACCACACTGAATACTGGATGCGTTCCACTCTCTCTCCCTCTTTCTCTCTCTCTCTCTCTCCCTCTCTCTTTATACACACTCACCCTCTCCCCTCTCTTCCTCTATCTCTGTCCCTCGTTCTCTCAGCTCAGGAGAAGAAATCAATAGCCACAAATTAATCATTCTGCTGGAGGCGGTTTAGGAAGGGAAGAGAGAGAAAGTGAGAGAGAACAAAAGAGAGAGAAAGAGAAGGATAGAGAAGAAGAGAGAGAGAGAGAGAGAATGAGAGAGGGGGGAAAGGAGGTTAGAATGGGATGGGTGAGCAAGCTTGTGAGAGAGAGAGAACAAGAGAGAGAGAGAAAGAGAGACAGAAGAAGAAGAGATGGAGTGATAGAGAGAGAGAGAATGAGAGAGGGGGGAGGGAGGAAAGGAGGTTAGAATGGGATGGTTGAGCAAGCTTATGTGAGAGAGAGGGAGGGAGAGAGAGAGAGAGAAAAGTAATTGTGGCCATTTTAAAACTTCAGTATTTCATCTGCTTGGTCCATGAGGTCAGTGCATTGGTGCCAAGAGCGTATCCCATGTGCTGAGAGTCCCGTTCTCTCAGTGGGCAGCTCTTGCTAAATGTGATGGAGGGCAAGGCTGTGTTATTAGTCTGGAGGGGAAAAGGCCCATGGAGTGGACCATACAGCATTGAAAGTGAGTGAGTGAGTGAGCTACACATCGATATGCAGAGCCACAACAGATAGCCTAGCACTGATGGTTTATAGCACTTGCCTGTGGACTAGTGGACTGTACCTTGTGCAGCAGCTGGCTAGCAGAAGAGGGAACGTTTCCATTTCACATACTGTATATAGGTGGAGGGTCTAAAGGGTACAATGTATAGTTAAGACCAAAATTATTCATACCCCTGGCAAATATTGATTTAATGTTGATTTTATCTTGACCAATATGTTTGTTCTGACTGGGAATGACACTGCCACATGCCAATAGGTTGTAAGACAATGTGGTAGAAACATGGAATCAAAAAATAAACGTTTTTAAAATTTTAATGAAAAAATGGCGTGTCCACAATTATTCATACCCTTTTTAAATAATCACTGGAAACATCTTTATTTGCAATCAAAGCTCTCAAAATGGTTCTTATAATACGTACCAAGCTGCTCCATGTCTCCACAATGATCGTAGACCGTACCTTTTATCCGGGTTTTATCCTGCAATCCGGGTTTTGAGGCAGAAACGATTATTTGCCATCACCCTGGCCTTGTACTCACTTTTTTGACGGATTGAGGTCTGGACTCTGGCTGGGCCACTCTAAAATATGACATTGTTCTCTGTTAACCATTTCTTGACTTGTTTGGCTGTATGTTTTGGATCATTGCATGGTTTAGTGGTCCAATGATGCCTATTGGCGCAGGTCTCTTTGCACACTGCCTGACCTTTTCCTCCAGAATCTCAGTGTAGCCTCTTACTTTAGTGTTACCGTTTACTTTGAGAAGGTCACCAGGTCCCCCTGGTTGAAAAACATCCCAAAATAATACTTTTCTAAACATGCAGTATGAAATTGCCCTAAGGTATGGATTCTGATGAGTACTGGCACACAGGTAAATGCTGCTAGCTAGCAGAGTATCAATGTGTCCATGTAAACGAGAAGATACAAATGCAGAAGCAGTTATACTATTGCTGCCGCGACTAGTCGACCTAATCGACCATGAAAATTAGTCGACGGCCATTTTTTCAGTCGTTTTACTATTAGAGTCGTTTTACTATTGACCGCCTATTTATTTTTGGTCTCAAACGGCTCACTGTAATGTTATATTAACTCTATGTTATTAACTCTTGAAAAGTACAATGACTGTCTTTGGATGTTAAACAGGTTGCTAAGACTTTGGCAGTCATGCTTTAAACCCTGCTATGCACGCAAACTGTTAACGCCAGCAGCAAAGCTGCGTGCCTGCCTGCTTTCAGCGCAATTCATTATTAGGCAGAGCTAAGTGGGGGGAGCTAAGCTAGTAGGTTACGCTAGTCCAGACTCTGAGTAATATAGTATTGTGGAAATTGAAATAAATGAAGTGAAGAGTGTCTCACGTTGACAACGCAACGACATGTCATTACTGTAATTCATTCATACAAAAAAACGTTAAAACGAACATGCCGCCGCCCGTGATATCAACAATCAAGGTGCGCGTCATTTCCCATAGTCAATAAGTCAAGACACATTTTTTTAGCGTTCAAGCCAACTGATAAAGTGAGGTAACCTATGTGGTAAGACGCGCAAAGTGCCTGTAGCCTACTTGGTTTGAACATGCTGATGTTAGGCTCATTTGCAAAGTCCTCAACTCCTGTCGCCTTTCAAAGTCCAGCGTTTCTCAAACTATGGGCAGCGCGGACCAGCACCGGCCGTAACGTGGACACTGCTGGTCGCGGAGTGAAATTATTCCCGGGGCTTCATCTGATAATTTGCTGCGCAATTGATCAAGGAACCGTGGACCGACAGAAAAAGAAAACAAACGTTTCTGCAATCAGTAGGAAATACTTGCTAATTTGGTGTCATCAAACATAGAGGCAAACAATTAAATGGTGGTATGAGCGTTCATTCAATGCGCGAGAGAAACTGAAACTACTTGATAAAGTTGGTAGCAAAGCTCCAATTCATATTATTGGAAGGCTATTTCATTATTAGCATTAATAGAACAATGTGGATTTATGCAACTTCCATAAAAACAGAGCACAGACTATAACACATCTAGAGTCTTGTATAGTCATTTGAATAACGTGGCCAAAAGCTTGTGGCATAATTAAATATGTCAATATTCTTTCCATTTGCCTACCAGTGTATGATGCTTGCATGAGGGAAACATCCCAAAACGATGACACCCATATAATTGCTGTTGTTTTGAGAAGTATTTCTCATGCAACCATGCAAAAAACAATGAAACTATTGTTATTACATTTTACATTAGTAAAGCAGTCCTCTGATGTGCATGTTTTCACAAACTTTTTGTGCACAATGTTAGCACTTTAAACACTGGCTGCTTTGAAGTGCATGTATAACAATATAGCGTAATAATTTTGATGTGATATAATGATAATTTGATGAGGGATGGGTTCATGTAGGTGGGCCCTATGACCTCAAAGTATGCCATGACCGGGCCTCAGGTCAAAGAAGTTGTCTATGTCCATGGCAACACTGGCATACAAATAAAGTCTATCAAAGGTCTGACAAAGGTCTGACATAAGGTAGCATTTTAAATGGGTGTTTTTTTTAATACATAATGTTTTTGAACAGTTTACTTACATTAATACAGCTTCTAACAAAAGAAGGGTGATATATATTTTACGTTTTCCCTTTAGTTGAGTTCAAAATAAAACGGACACAACAAAATAACAAACACTTGATTTTTAAAAAAATTAGTCGTTTAGATTAGTCGACTAATCGAAAAATTAGTCGAAAGATTAGTCGTTAGAAAATTAGTCGTTAGTGGCAGCACTAAGTTATACCAATTCCTCCCATAACAGAAAAAAAGATTTACAGTACTTACTGAAGATACCTTTTGTGCAATGTGAAATATTTCCAGGTCATACTGTTATTAGCACAGTAATAGCAAGCTGTGTTTCCCTCTTCAGAAGTATTTATGTTTAAACAAATATCCCATTAGAATTCCATGCTTCCCATTATACTGTGATGTACATTTTAATGTGTGTGTGTGTGTGTGTGTGTGGGTGGGTGCGGGTGTGTTCGTGGGTGGGTGCGGGTGCATAGTGCATACATGCATGTGTGTTTGTAAGTGTGTATCTGTGTGTATGATGGTTCAATGTGTGAGTCATCCATTAAGACGTGACCTTTAGGACCTGAGCATAATGTAAAGATTGTGGAGTCATCAGTCACATGACTGTATGGGGTCGTCATGGAAATCCACCGTCCCATTACATATACCACCTTTGCATGTGATGCACGTACAAACCTACAGTATACTTACACACTCATGTTCACCTACACAAAGACACACACGCACACAAGTGCGCGCACACACACACACACACACACACACACATACACACACACACACACACACACACACACACACACACACACACACTAATAATATACATGCATCTGCGGATGTGTTGTTGGTAATAGAGTGTTGTGTAAGAGCGGGGCATTGTATATATTGCGCTTTGATTCTCACAGAGATTAAAGGACTGTGATAATGTAGAGAGCGGTGAATAGCACTCTCTACACTGGCTTTGGTATATGTTAAGCAGTTTGGCAGTGACTCTATTATATTATATTATGTGTGTGTGTGTATGTGTGTGTGTGTGTGTGTGTGTCTTTGAGGTGTACAGCAGGTTGTCATGCTGTTGCTTCCTCTCTCCACCCCCACCTTTCCTGGTTTTCTCTCTCTCTCTCTCTTTCTCTGTCTCTCTCTCTCTTTCTTTCTCTGTCTCACTTTCTTTCTATGTCTCTCTCTCTTTCTCTCACTCTCACTTCTTCTCTTTAAATGTTGCTGAGGTGAGCAGCTTTTGTTGGAATGCACTTTTGTTGCTTTTTTTATTGATTTTTATTCCCCTTGTTGGGTTTTAATCTCATTTAATTAAAACAGGTGTGTGGGAGCAAGACTCTTGGCAAAGCAGACAAGGCAGACATACATACAATCAGACACACACACACACACACACACACACACACATACATACAAACATACATGAGTATAATGCCTCCACAAGCAATCAATGTTCCTTCATGCGTTAATTCTCTGCACAAACATTCATGAGCACTACCAACAAACATAGGAACACACACACACACACACCCTAGACTATTATTATGCTTTTCTATTTATTTTACCACCCCTCCCCCTGTCCAGTGCCTGTGCAGTGCCTATATGCAAACATGTGTGTGAATGTGACTCCAACCACACACACAAAAAACCGACAAGTACTTGTTTAGCCCGAGGGCACTTTTCTTTTTCATAATTTTAAAGGGACAAACCGTCTTGTCCAGAAAATATGGAGAGGAGAAAGAAGGTGTGTGTGTGGGGGAGGGGTGAGAGAGAGAGAGAGAGAGAGAGATGAGGAGGAGGTGGCATGGGGAGGAGGAGAGGAAAGCCAGAGAGAATTTCAAAAAGGTTAAGTTAGGGCTAAAGCACAGATGGAACGGTGACATAACTCCAGACATGGCACAGACACACAGACAGACAGACGGACAGACAGACGGACGAGGGCTGGTCCACCCCAGCCATGCCTGAGAGAGAGGGGCCTGCTGCATCAGGCAAGATCCAGGACTCCTTACTCAGGCCAGAGGGAGACAGTGGGGGCCACTGGTGGGGCTGGAGCGGAGGTAGAGCGGGGCTGGAGCGGAGGTGGAGCGGAGATGGAGCGGAGGTGGAGCGGGGCTGGAGCGGAGGTGGAGCGGGGCTGGAGCGGAGGTGGAGTGGAGGTGGAGCAGGGCTGGAGCGGAGGTGGAGCGGGGCTGGAGCGGAGGTGGAGCGGGGCTGGAGGCCTGGGTTAGAGCAGTGTGTGGTGCCTTTTCCCAGTAATGGTTTGTGGCTGGCCGTCGAGGCCGCTCACATGTTATGTGCAGCGCCTGGCTTTAGGTGCAGGAGCCAGTCAACTCTGGTAGAGCGGGGCAGGGTTTTTACACACACACACACAGTTGAGCGCTGTGGAAGGATGACATTTTTCTGTAAGGTAGATAGTCACTTTACTGAACGTGTGTGTGTTATCAAGAGTTTCTAAGGTAATATTGCCTGGCTCTTCCTCCTGTACTGCTCTCCCACTCTCTCTCTCTCTCTCTCTCTTGATCTCTTTCTCTCCATTCTCCTTTCTCTATATCCCTTCTGCCACAGTTTGTCCCTTCCTCCCTTTTTCAGTCTCTCTAGCTCATTGTCTTCCCCTTTCTTTCTTTCTTTCTTTCTTTCTTTCTCTCTCCCTCTCTCTCTCTCACTCACACACACACACACACACATGCGCACACAAACACAATCTCACATAAGCACATACACACACTCACATGATGCTTTTTCCTTCCTTGCTCTCTCTTTTCCTCTCTCTCTCCCTCTCTTTTCCATATTTTTGTTATGGCTGTCGCTTTTGTTTGGTTGGTGACTCGCCTCCCTAACTCACAGAATGACAAATAGATAGAGGAAAAAAGAGAGAGAGAGAGAGAGAGAGAAAAAGAAAAAAAGATGTTCAGATGGAGGGAAAGAGACGGATGAGTGGGGGAGGAACACAAACGCCCACAGATCCACAGCCTCTCTGCCAATCAGCGAGGGAAGACATTAAACGCGACACACAGCACCCTCAGCCCCGAGGACAAAAGTGTGTGCGTGCACCAGTGTGTCTTCGTGTGTGTGTGTTTGTGTGTGTGTGTGTGTGTGTGTGTGTGTATGGGGTGGGGGGGGGGGGGGGGGGGGGGGCTCAGCAGGGTATTACAGTATGAGCATAACATGATAGGCAAAGGAGCTATGACACCCAAAAGCCTGAAATAGCACACAACATTTGACGTCACGGCACAGAAAGCTGCTAAAAAAAGGCGCTCCGTAGTCGCGAGCCCGTGAATCATAGGCAGCAGCGCAGAGCTATCTGTGGAACAAACTCTCGCTCGCTCGCTTGTCTCAGAGAGAGAGAGAGAGAGAGAGAGAGAGAGAGGGAGAGAGAGAGAAAGGGACAGAGGGAGAGAGAGAGAGAGAGGAAGAGAGAGTTTTTCACAACAACAAGGCACAGGGGAGGCGGCCGGAGCATTTGTGTTCAGCTGCACAGTGGGGGCCTTTAAATACGGTTTAGGTTGAATGCGTCTTGCCCGTTCCGCTCCAGCAGTTGCACTGTGCATAATTAGATGTTTGCGTCCCCCTCGCTTCTCGCTTACTGTACACAGACAAGATGGTTGAGATGCCTAGAGTAGGTGGAATGTATGTAAAGGAATTATGTAAACGATTAGATACATTTCAGTATTTAAAGGAAGTGGGTAAACTCTACAGTGAATTTCAGTACGTCAAGGCACTATGTACGTTGTAAAACACATATATCAACAGTGTTTGGGTTAGGGGTAGGGCTCTTGACATCTTAGAGTACACAGGTTTGTGTCCTACTCAGTTAAATGACAGTGCCATTTTGCTGCAATATACTGCTCCAACATAGTCATGAATGTTCCTGTTGACAGTGTCTTTCCCATGTACCGGTAATGGGAATAATGTGGTATTGGAGTTCACCCCCATAGCACAGGTTGCACTATATGGAGTCGTATGGCGTTGTCATTGGACTAACCCAGTTCTGGTCAAAGTCAATAGCATATCCATTTCATCGCTTGTCAAAAGCCAGCACACCCTTGGCCAGGCTGTCAAATTGAGTTTTATAGTGTCAGTACCCTTATTGATTATGGATTGGTGCTTCTTTGGTGAAATACTGCTCCATCTCAAAAAATGAGTGTGTGTGTGTGTGTGTGTGTGTGTGTGTGTGGGTGTGTGTGTGTGTGTGTGTTTTGACATCTGTTTGTATGTGTGTAAGTAAAAGTACTACATGCTAATAGAATATAGTGTGTTGTATATGCCTTTCTATGGCAGTATATTATATGTGTGCTATACTGTACTGTATGTCATGTGTTAGTTTTTGCCTCGTGATGTTTCACTAATTAGTTATTAACTCTGTGGTTAAGACACCATTGTGTGTGTCAACTATGCCTGCAAATGCATGCAGTATGTATGTTCAGTTGTATCTGTGTGTGTGTGTGTGTGTGTGTGTGTGTGTGTGTGTGTGTGTGTGTGTGTGTGTGTGTGTGTGTGGTAGCAGAAGCTAACAGAACCCAGAGGGCCCCGATGATGACTCACCCTTACTGCCCACCCCCCAACACACACACACACACACACACACACATGCACATTCTTACACATTCATCCATAGATACTTATGCAATCACATAGACATATTGTGGCGATATATACATAGTGACACATACATAGGGCATATGCATAGAATGTACTCATTCATGTATACAGCCACCTATATCAAATCTTATTATCAAATCTTATTCAGTCTATCTCCTGCTTTTCTTACTTTTAGACAGAAAAAAGATTTAGATAATTTTTCAGACAATGGTGACATTGGAGTGGTAGTAACTCTCTCTCGCTCTCTCTATCACTCTCTTTCTCCCTCTCTCTCACTCTCTCCCTTTCTCTCTCTTTCTCTCCCTCTCTCTATCACTCTCTCTCTCTACCACTCTCTCTCTCTCTATCACTCTCTCTATCTCCCTCTTTTTTCTACCCTCTCACTCTTTCTGTATCTGTCATATTGGGTCAGTGCTCATAACCCCTGAAACTGTCCTTCAGCCTCAGTAGCAGTGTAATCTCTGTAATCTTATGCAACAGCAGAACAATGCACGCGCACACACACACACACACACACACTCTTTTTTGCAGACACACGTACAGGCACTTAGAAACACACACACACACACACACACACACACACACACACACACACACACACACATAGACAGACATACAGTACACACATAGAAATGTGTAGAGTGTGGAGAGATGCTGCACAATGCACTACCCTCTTCACTTGCCGTCCACTTGATGCTGTCCAGGGCTCACTGTACCTCCCCTCCCTCCACACTGCTTCCCTCAGCTCCACTCTAGAATGTGTTGGAATTCTCAGTGCCAGAAGTACTAGGTCACCTTCCAAGGAACAATAAAATGGCCTTTTATAGCATAAAGAATATTGAAATACTTAAAAAAAAAAAATGCATTCCAGGTCCACTCTAGTGTCTCAAATATTGAACGAAAGTGGTCAGAACCAGCTCTTTGTGAGTTGTACATTCCCTCTGTCATGTTCTCAGTGCGGTTTGTGTGTTTGTCTGTGTCCAGTTTGACTCAGGAAACTTGTTTGAAAGGTGCCCCAGGATGAGCCCATTACATTTGGAATCTGATTCACTGGGTTGCTCCACAAATGTAGTTTTACGACCATTGGCACCCGGCATTAGGTCTACTCCTCCATTGGAATTAGGTCTACTCCTCCAAACGGCATTAGGTCTACTCCTCCATTGGAATTAGGTCTACTCCTCCAAACGGCATTAGGTCTACTCCTCCATTGGCCTCCATCTCATAGTCCCATGCCACTGGGCTGCCTCCTGCTCACAGGTCTCCTCTTTATATGCCGACAGCAGTGACATATGTATATCGTTCAACAAGTATCCAGACCTATTCCCTTTATTCACATTGTATTGTTTAGTAGATTTAATTTCATACTAAACAAAAATATAAATGCTACACATAATTTTTTCTCCCATTGTTCATTCATAAATCTGCTATCTAGTGAATATGAGATAATATTAGTACTTCATTGTGATTCCTCATGAATGTACTTTGATGGACACGTTGAGCAATAGCATACACCGTTGTTGGACTGCCTGGGATTGGTGAGGTGTTGTACTTCAGTGTCTCCTCAGTAGTAATACTGTAGATATCAGCTTATGGCTCAGTCCACCACAGTCCCCAAAAGGGAAAGACCACTGTAGGCTATTTGAGTGTCAAATCCACAGCACAGGGAAGACGGTAGATCAAACTGACCAGGCTGATAAAACTCCCCGGTTCTACACCCAGCACCTCCACCTTCAGATAGGCACCTGAGGAAGAATACCTGCAGGTGGGAAACGTTACTGAAAGAAACAAGTGCGCTCACTCGGGAGTGAGGAGACACTGTGTGCCTACATTATGTGCGGTGTGATATTGGATGTGTTTCTTCTTCTTAAAACACCTGGGTGCTGCACCAAGCTCTCGTATCAAACTCAGTCAAATGAAGGAGGCGCTGACAGAGAAGTTGTCATTTAGATAGATAGATAGATAGATAGATAGATACCTATCTATCTAAATGACAACTTCTCTGTCAGCGCCTCCTTAGCACATCACCATGATGGCATGCGTTCACAGAGTGGTCGAGTCAGGGTAGAGGTTCAGACCAGACCAGACTAGAGTGTCCCCACACTTCCGCATGGGCCTGGCTGACCTGCTGGGTGGCTGGTCGGGCCGGGGAAGTGATATGAAATAAGCAACCTTTATAGAAGAGAGGGGGGATGTGGGGCTTTTTGTTTTTCCTTTTTTTTGTCTTTTTTTGTTGTCTGCGTTGGCTATGATGCGAGTTTGAATGTCAGTGTGACGAGGGGGATTGCGTCCGTGCTGATGTCAGCCATTACTGCCCCTCGGATGGTTTTCTGGCTGTCGCTGCCGTTCAGTGTCATCCAGAGTATGGGAGGCCTGCAGACACACACACACACACACACACACACACACACACACACACACACACATACTCTTACACACTCACATACACTGATGTACACATATGCAGACACATACACACACACACACATGGACAGGCGCATACACACAGAAATGAATGAGTGTAGGCTACCTCTCACTCTCTTACCAGAGGGAGCGGATGTGTTCCATGCAGTGTCACCATGGAGACGCTCCTGTTGCTGTGCGGGCCCCAACATGCCTCCCTCGGTGCTCCTGCGAGTCTCCAGGATTTTCATCTGACATTGAGAACCGACGGCACCAACCAAAACACCTCCGTTGTGGATCCATTTTCGAGAACATTTGGAGATCCATATGCTAATACTTCTGCAGCTAATTACCCCAAGCAACACTGGGCATGCACCAGGAATTCTCCGTCCGTTAGTTCCACCAAACACGAGTCCAGTTGATTCTGTCCTTGGAGACGATGTCCTGCCCTCTCCCACACAGACCTCTAAAATATTAGTAAAATATTTAGCTGTCTTAGAATCTTAGCATGACAATGCTCATCACATCTGAGACACTAACTGCACTAAGCTAATTCAAGTGTCAGAACATTTCAAGGGACATGTCATGGTTAATATGAACTAGAAGTGCAATGGTGTACTGTGGAAGCAATAATGGCCATTGAGATGTCCCAAGTGGGACATTATTTTCAAGCATTTCGATTGTTGTTAAAAGCTGGAGGCTGTAGCTGTCTCTCTGGACCAGGCTATTAGCTATATGACGTGTTTCAGTGTCATTATTCACAGTAAGCTGACCTGCTTGGAAATCTTCTTAAATGTCTGTTAGCTTCATAAAGGTCAATCATAATGTTAGCGTTAGCTACTTTACTAGTACTTTTGAGACCGCATTAATGGTTTAGGTGTGGACTCACTCCTTCCACACACCAGCAAGTTTGGTAGAAGTTAGCATGCCATGCTAACATTTCGCTTGCTTGGCCACATCAAGCGCTTCAAGATGACACTTTGTTACCCCATGCCAACCAGGTGCGACACAGTGGCAGTGGCGTGATGTAAGCCTTATGATGTAACGCTCCATGACAACAGTGCATGGCTAGTCGCAAATATCCTGACTCCTGTTCCCTAATACTGTTTATTCGGGACTGTTTAGCCTAGAAAGTCTCAGCTGCATCTCAACACTACAGAGAGGGCATCTTGGATACTTGTGTGGCATTAACATGAGACTTGCCTGAAAAATGCATGTAACACTACATGGCTCTTAGAGTGTGTGTCGATGTGGGTGTTGTGTGTTAGCTTTTGCGTATGTGTGCTGTAGCTTTTGCCTTTGTGTGTGTGTGTGTGTGTGTGTG
>NC_055965.1:9046629-9061629 GCF_018492685.1 Alosa sapidissima
AGAGGATAAGGATGTTTTTAGTAACAGAAGCAGAAAGGAGAAGATGTTGGGATATTATGGAGGTGTTAGTTGTAAGAGTGAGTGTGTGTGCCTGTGCGTTTGCACTGGAGAGGGACATGGAGATAGTGAGAGTAGGAAAGGAGCGAGAGAGCGCTGTCAAGTCCTCTAAGAAATCAGTGCTAAACAGTGTGTGTGTGTGTGTGTGTGTGTGTGTGTGTGTGCATGTGTGCGTGTGCGTGTGTGTGCGTGTGTGTGTGTGCGTGTGTGCATGCGTGTGTGTGTGTGTGTGTGTGTGTGTGTGTGTGTGTGTGTGTGTGTGTGTGTGTGTGTGTGTGTATGTGTGTGTGCGTGTGTGTGTGTTGGCTGTGGGTAGATGCACATGTGCAGAAGGTGTATATTTCTGCCAACTCAGTCATAAATGATTCAGCTCCCCCGAGAGTATAGCACATGTGTGTGAGTGTGAGAAAGAGAGTGGGAGAGAGAGAGAGAGAGAGGAGAAAGAGAGAGAGCAGAGACTACATGTGAAGGTATATAATATATGCATGTGCTTTGTAGTAGTGTGGGTGGGCACACGTTAGAGTTGGAGAGATTGTGTGTGTGTGTGTGTGTGTGTGTGTGTGTGTGTGTGTGTGTGTGTGTGTGCAGTTAACATATGCAAAGGATGTTTTCTACATCTGTATGTATGTGTGTGTCCTCATGCGTGTGTGTGCATGTGTGTATGTCTTCATATGTGTGTGTGTGTGTGTGAGAGCGTGCGTGCGCGTGCGTGTCTGTGTCTGTGCGGGTGGATGTGTATGTGTGTGTGTGTGTGTGTGTGTGTCTATGTCTATACATTTGGAGGTCGGCTGCTGCTCTCCCACCCATCCATCACCAGTTAACAAGGCTCTCTTTAACTGTAGTGGATGGGGATGCATGCCATGGAACAGCCAGTGCAGTGAAACCTAGTAGAGGATATGAGAAGCTGTGTTGGACAAGACTAGTAGAGGATATGGGAAGCTGTGTTGGACAAGACTAGTAGAGGATATGAGAAGCTGTGTTGGACAAGACTATTGGAACACGTGTGCATACACATACTGAGTCTACATGCTCACACCACTTTAAACTCTCTCTCATACATACACACGCACACACACACACACACACACACACACACACACACACACACACACACACACACACACACACACACACACACACACACACACACACACACACATCCCTCCCTTATCCCTCCATCACTCTCTAATGAACTGGCCAGACATGTTGCTATGGCCCTTCTGACCCTAGCCGTGTCAAGGTCCACACTCACGCAAGGTCCACAATGACTGCCAACTTCTGTTGGTGTGTGTGTGTGTGTGTGTGTGTGTGTGTGTGTGTGTGTGTGTGTGTGTGTGTGTGTGTGTGTGTGTGTGTGTGTGTGTCTGTGTGTCTGTGTCTGTGTGCATGCGTGCGTGCGTGTGTGTGTGTAGATAGGATAGATGAGTGTGCAGTGTCTTGGTGTGCTGGCGTGTCAGTGTGATCTATGTGGTGGAGGGTTATGTTCATGGCTGTGTTTTAGTGGCCTCATGATATCAGGGCTATGAAATAGGCATGCGCATGATTAACGAGCAGCTATTGCACATGCTCACAGGGGGTGTTTTTTATGGAAGTACTTCCATAACACCAAGATATGTGGGTGGGTGGGTGTTTTCCACTATTTCATTTAAAGGACCAGTCAGTAAATCTTTGTTTTTTTTTTGGACAAAATTTGATGAATTTCTCCTCTCACTCCCCTCTCCTTAGCTGTCTGTTTGGTCTGTGTGCTGGGGGGGAAAAAAATCAATTTTCTGTGTTCATACACAGTCCTGGATTTGTATTGGGGCAAGCAGGCATATGGTCATAGAGAGCCATAAACAACACCAGCCAATCTTTAGGAGCATGGAAGGGAAGGGGCTAATTTGATTGGCCGTTGAATATCACAATATCAAAAACTAGTGCTCTTGCTCTTTTTGTGAGATTAGCTCTCTGCTTCTTGGCTGTGATGTTAGTGAATTAGACACGTGCTGTTGACGTTTGACGTTTAATTTCACATTCATCCATCCATCCATCCATCCATCCATCCACCCACCCATCCATCCGTTCGTTCCTTCCTGAGTGGCACTGTGTGGACACTCTTCAGGGTTGGTGTTGATGTTGCGTGTGGCCGGTGCTGGCTAGTGGGAACAGGTGTTGACGGGGTGTGGGGGTGGGGGCCTGTGGACACACACACTCAGCACTTTCTGCCACGATCCAGCCTCCCCACTCCACTACTGACCACTGGCAACACAATGCCATCCCTCCCTCTCTCTCTCTCTCTCTCTCCCTCCCTCCCTCTTTCTCTCTCTCATAGTCTCCCCCTCTTTCTCTCGGTTTCTCCCACTCTTTATTTATACATCATACATCATAATGTATTGTTCACCCTCTCTCGTTTTGCACCCCGTGCTAGTTTTCTCTGTACATTTACATTCAGATGTGTAGTATATTTATTCAATTCAATTCAATTCAATTCAATTCAATGTGCTTTATTGGCATGACTGTTCAAGTTACAATATTGCCAAAGCATAAAAAAACACATGGAATAATCAAAACAGGAGACAATAATGATAATTATACTAATACAAAAAAATCATTTATATAGCCTCTCTCTATCCCTCTCTCTCTCTCTATCCCTCTCTCTCTCTCTCTATCCCTCTCTCTCTCTCTTTCTGTCCTGTTCTCTTCCTCTCTCTTCCTCCATAGATAGTATCTCTTCTCTTCGCCCTCTCCCCTCCCTCGCACGGTACTTAAAGACTTGTCAGGAGCACGCACGCACGCGCACACACACTCACTCACACACACACACACACACACACACACACACACACACACACACACACACACACACACACACACACACAGTGTTATAATAATGCACCTCAGACAGTTCCTCTCAGGACGTAAACAGCTCTCAGTATGAGCAGCTTTACACAGCAGTGGAGAGGGTACAGAACGTCAGGGTGGGAGGGCTATGACAGTGGAGGCTGATACTCTTTTAACAAGTTCAGCTACCTTATGGTGTTATGATGGGATACATTTGTCATTGGTGTTATATGCGTGCGTGCGTGCGTGCCTGCGTGTGTGCATGCGCGTGTGTGTGCATGCGCATTTATGTGTGTGTGTGTTTACCTGTAGCTTTCATTCAGACCACATTTTTGTGTCTCTGGCAATATGATAGGGACAAACACACACACTTGCTCAGTGTGTGTGTGTGTGTGTGTGTGTGTGTGTGTGTGTGTGTGTGTGTGTGTGTGTGTGTGTGTGTTTGGCAGCCTAATGTAGTTCCTGGCTGGCTGACTATCACTGTCAGATTGTTCCAGATTTGATTTCCACAGACATTGTTCCAGTGGGCTTCATGATGAAACAGGCCTGAGGTTTTTGTGCTCCGTAGTCCCTCTGTAGTTAAGTAGAGGCCTTTAATCACACGCTCCACAGATCGCCAGAGCACTCCTGGAGAAAGTCACTGGACACGTCCTTTATCAGAGAGGCTGTCAGAGGGGGATGAGACTCGCTGGAGCACTTTCTCTAATGCAGGCCCAATTCCCAGTTCTGTCTCTCTCTTTCTTTCTTTCTTTCTCTCTCTCTCTCTCACTCTCTCTCTCTCATATACATGCACAGTAGATACACACACAAACATTGTCAGATACTCACATAAATTATTCCTCACACACTCAAAGCACTGTATGCTAATATCTGTTTAGGTAAAGGTATGGGAATTCATGTATGAATCATAACAAAGTGATGACACAGAAAGTGTGCATATGGCATTTGTGCCTGCCTGCCTGCGTTGGTGTGTGTGTGTGTGTGTGTGTGTGTGTGTGTGTGTGTGTGTGTGTGTGTGTGTGTCTGCCCTGGCATACGTGCGTGTGCGCATGTGTGTGTGCAGCAAGTTTTGGAGTCAAACAGGAACTCAGCGTGACCTCAATCAAGCGGGCACTGAGACAGGTGCCCGGGGCACAGAGTGTGCAGGCCAAAGAGAGAGAGAGAGAGAGAGAGAGAGAGAGAGAGAGAGAGAGAGAGAGAGAGAGAGAGAGATGCACACAGAGACGTGCTCAACACGGAAGCCTAACGCACCACACGCTATAGAGGCCTATGTCTCACTCGGATACCTCATAGCCAAACATACTCAAGTCTTACATTTATAGCATACTCAAGAATAACACTCACAGCCAAGCATACTCAAGTCTAACATTTATAGCCAATCATACTCAAGTCTAACATTTAAAAACAAGCATACTCAAGTCTAACATTTATAGCCAAGCATATTCAAGTCTAACATTTATAGACAAGCATACTCAAGTCTAACACTTGTAACCAAGCGTACTCAAGTCTAACACTCATAACCAAGCATACTCAAGTCTAACACTTGTAACCAAGCGTACTCAAGTCTAACACTCATAACCAAGCATACTCAAGTCTAACACTCATATAGCAGCCTAATCAATTATAGCGCTCGTAACAGCATGATGAGTGTGGTTAACACGGCATAATTGAGTAGAAAGCTTGTGACACATCATACTCAAATATAAGTGTCCTCAACTCACTCTCTCAAATATAACACCCACTTGTGACACATCATAGACAAATATAAGTGTCCTCAACACAGTTTTCTCAAATATAACACTCACTTATGACATAGCATACTTAAATATAAGTGTCTTTAACACAGTCTCTCAAATATAACACTCACTTGTGACACAGCATACTTAAATATAAGTGTCCTCAATGCAGCGTTCTCAAATATTGCACCCGTGACCCAGCATACCCAGTACTCGAATATAACACTCGTCACACAGCACACTCAAATGTAACACTCTTAACCCAGCTTACCTGAAATAAAAGTGTCCTTAACACGCAACACATTTGGGCATGTTATCAAAGAGTGCGTGTGTGTGCGAATGTGTGTGCGTGTGTGTGTTTGTGTTTCTGTGTGTGTCAACTGGCGGCACGGTCCAGGTGTTAGAGGCCTTGAATAGGAGGGAATGGTTTGGATGCTTATAAGGCATACAGAGGTCTTGGAATTACAAACATGCAGACTGTGGGATCCTCTGAGAAATATTACCAAGTAAGCAAGAGATACACAGAAATCAATCAGATAAACAGTCACGGAGATGAGATGGTGTTGTGTTGTTTGGCTTCTGTACTTGTTTTGTGAGTGAGTAATTTGATTTACAATTTTTATTATGTGTGTGTGTGTGTGTGTGTGTGTGTGTGTGTGTGTTGGTGGTGTGTGGCATATATATCCTCAGCTCCCTCATCATTCCTCTTGGTACAGTTCACCATGGTGACATGTCAACATGTTCATCCTCAGTACCGATTCGAACCACGGTGGCCAGGAAAGACCATAAAGGACACGTTGTATGCAGTGGCTGTACAAGTCGTGCCTGTTTTGTTCTTGCGTTTGAAAGACATGAAGAGATTGCCTCTGATATGGGCTCTCGACTGACACAGAAGTCTGCTCTGATTGTGCGCGCTGTCGTGACACTCTGAACATGACGATGAGTCATTTTTAGGTAAAGGCTGTGCTACATAAGCAGTGACTCTCCTGCTCGCTCTCAGCATTATGTAATTACCTGTCTGCATCTCTCTCTCTCTTTCTCTCTCTCTCTATCTGTCCCCCGTCTATGTTTAACACACACACACACACACACACACACACAGTTTATCTAAGTTGTTCTCCCTCTCTGATTGCAGGTAACTTTAAAGGGATGTGTAAACAGATAGACCACTTCCCTGAAGACACAGACTACCAAGCAGATGGTGCAGAGTACTTCCTGCGTAAGTCCTCTTTCTCTCTATGTGTGAGTGTGTGTGTATATATATTATTTTCACATTTCTGTGTGTGTTTTGGTTTGAGTTCATTGCGAGACCTTGCACTGGAACACGGAGGAGTGAAGCGGTGGAGGTTGGGGGTGAAGGAACACCAGAGTGGAGAGGAAAGAGAGTAGAAGAGTGTAGTGGAAGAAGAGGAGAGGAGGGAGAAGGGAGGAGAGGAGAAGGGTGAAAAGAGGAGAAGAGAGGAGAGGAGAAGAAGGTTGACGGCCTAGACTGAGCCCGACAGTTTGCCAATTAGGACGCTCACTTCTATAAATACTAGAGCCGGCCCGGCCCCTCCTATATGGGTCAAGTCTCTGCCATCCTCCAAACCACCAGCCCTCATATATCCAGCCCTTATATCACCAGTCCACTCTACACCACCAGCTCTCATATCACCAGTCCACTCTACACCACCAGCTCTCATATCACCAGTCCTCATATCACCAGTCCTCATATCACCAGCTCTCATATCACCAGTCCTCATATCACCAGTCCTCATATCCAGGGTGCGACTTGTGTAAAAACCAGAGGGGGGGATGATTTTGAATAAGTTTGTAACCCCCCCCCCCAAAAAAAAAAAAAATGAACTAACGATTCATAGCCTAGTAATGTCATGGCTAATAATAGCCTATATTATTTTTGCCACCTTTGTAACATTTTAGTTTTAGTTTACCGTGGTGTATGACTTTAAACAGCGAGTGTGCTTGGTATGATGATCAGCTCCTCTAATGCAGGGTAGGACTACGTTTTGACAAGCATACAAATTCACCTTGTTCTTGCCCCATCTGAAATGACTCCTCTACTTTTGCTGCCTCCATCCTTTATGTATTTGTTGTGTAAAAAAACGTTGTATATGATGGCACTGAAGTCTTAAGTTAGTGAATTGGCTAACAGTGTTAGTTGGTAACCAAATAGCCTACACATTGCGCTACACGCTGTGTAGGCTACGTGCATTCTCTCTCCTGCTGATTTGCGTTCAGTAGCCAAGTGCGTAATATTGCAAAAGTTGAAAAAATAAATGTGTTTATTGTAGCCTACAGAAAATAAATAGCCTACTATCATACTGTCAGTTAATTGGCTACAGTGCAGTGAAGAGTTTGAAGAGTAAAGTTATAGGGCAACTTGAAGTTTTATGAAAATAATTTACGAACCAGAACATAAAGACCATGAAGCTTCTATTTCTTGCAGCTGTTTAAAATAGAATTCAATGGATTTTCAACAAATAATTTTGAAATGAATGGGTACAATGTTAGCATTGTTAGCATTGTTAGACAAAATGAATGGTATAAAAAATATGGCTTCCACTGCATCCATATTGCAGTACCCTCTGTACCAACACACTCACAGTTAACACGTGCAAACCTAATCGGCACTCAGCTCAGCTGTGGATTCTAGTCAGTGTGTGTGTGTGTGTGCGCGAGTGTGTGTGTGTGTATGTGCGTGTGTGCCACACAGCTCTGTCTCGCTCTCGCTCACAGCCCTACTTCCGAGAATCGCCTGACCCCCCTCCATGCCCTCTGCATTGTTTCCATGGCGACCCTGCGGTGGAGTGGGCGTTGCGCGGCGCACTCAGACGAGAGGCTTGTTGTGACTGGCCTGGCGACACTCATTAGGCCCGGGCGCTTGTTTCGGTCCACGCCGTCGTGTTTGCCAAACCGTCTGGCATGACGGTGGCTGTAGTGGGCGCTGGACCAATGGCTCGCAGACCAAATTAGGCAGTGTTCCATGCGTTGTAGTTTGGGTAAGGGGTGACCAAATTAGGCAGCGTTCCATGTGTTGTAGTTTGGGTAAGTATAGTATATATACTCTTTTGATCCCGTGAGGGAAATTTGGTCTCTGCATTTATCCCAATCCGTGAATTAGTGAAACGCACTGCACACAGTGAGGTGAAGCACACACTAATCCCGGTGCAGTGAGCTGCCTGCAACAACAGCGGCGCTCGGGGAGCAGTGAGAGGTTAGGTGCCTTGCTCAAGGGCACTTCAGCCGTGGCCTACCGGTCGGGGTTCGAACCGGCAACCCTCCGGTTACAAGTCCGAAGCGCTAACCAGTAGGCCACGGCTGCCCCAAGGGGTGACCAAATTAGGCAGTGTTCCATGCGTTGTAGTTTGGGTAAGGGGTGACCAAATTAGGCAGTGTTCCATGCGTTGTAGTTTGGGTAAGGGGTGACCAAATTAGGCAGTGTTCCATGCGTTGTACAGTAGTTTGGGTAAGGGTTGACCAAATTAGGCAGTGTTCCATGCGTTGTAGTTTGGGTAAGGAGCGTTTGTGCGCTTTTCTCGCCTATTATTCTATATTCTGTTATATAGAATTCTATTATATTCTATAGATAATTAGTCAAATGATATTCGATTAATTTCCTTTGCATTAATTTTTACATACAATTTAAAATATTATACTACTCAGTGTATTTTACAGTATATTCAGTTTGGTTTTGAGATGTAAACGCGGATGTTAACCTTGTATCTAACTAATTAATTCTTTTAATTTTAAAGTTAATGTAATTTTTATCGATGTCATTTTAAGTGGCATAAGACCCATAAACCTAAACATATTATACTACAGGATTATTCTGTTAGCCTATCCATGCTCTTCTCCTCAGTGGAAGTAACACAATTTGTGAAATCCTGTATAAATGTGCCATTTTAGCATTTAACCACTGAATGAGGATGAGATTGCTGATGTTTTTGGAGTCTATATCAGTATCGTATTCAGAAAGGGGTTTCGTTTGAGTGTGTTTGTTTTGAACCAGAATGGACAGTTTTCAGGGAGTCTGCCTGACCGGAGAGCAGGACAGGTGGATGTTGCGTTCATATGTAAGATCGGCGCTGTAAAGGGAACCTCTGATCACATGCACCATGCACACTCACTCTGCCTCTCTCTAACATGCCCACATACTGTATATGCTCTGCAGACTGTCACACACACACACACACACACACACACACACACACACACACACACACAAATATGCATACATAGTTTGTGTAAGTGTGTGTATGGTGTGTTAATGGGAATATTTGTGTCTGCTTATGCAGGCACATTTGTGTGTGTGTGTGTGTGTGTGTGTGTGCGTGTGTGCGTGCGTGTGAGTGCGTGTGTGTTTTCTGGCACCTGTGTCTGTATAATCATGTATGACAATATACCGTATAGATCTGTGTGTGTGTGTGTGTGTGTGTGTGTGTGTGTGTGTGTGTGTGTGTGTGTCCGTGTGTGTGCATGCGAGTGCGTGTCCGTGCATGTGTGTGTGTGTGCGTATGTGTGTGTGTGTGTGTGTGTGTGTGTGCGTATGCGTGTGTGTGTGTGTGTGTGTGTGTGTGTGTGTGTGTGTGTGTGTGTGTGTGTGTAAGAATTGTACAGCCTCCTCTGCCACCCTCTTGCTGCTGCTGCTGCTGCTGCTGCTGCTGCTGCTGTTACATAAGGGGAATTAACCATTCTGCCCCAGCGCCACAGGGCTTGGAGTTCACACCACTGCACTGAGAAAGGGAGAGAGAGAGAGAGAGAGAGAGAGAGAGAGAGTGTGTGATGGGGGTGGTGAGAGAGAAGAGAAGAAAGGGAAAGAAAAGAAAAATAGAAGAGGAAGACTGAGGAGTGAGCAAGAGAGCTCTGTGTGATTGAACGGCTGAGAAATAGAGAACTGGATCCAGAGTGGGAAAAGATAGATCAATAAGTGAGAGAGAGAGAGAGAGAGAGGGGGGGTGAAAAGAGAAGAGAAAGAGAGTGAGACGTCAGAGGGTTGAATGTGAACTGTGATTAGTGTGGATCTGTTGGCGTGGGACAACACAGAGGAGCAGATGCACGACGTCAGCGCAAACAGCGCCTTTGCCGCTCCGCGGGACAGGCACACTGGGCCTTGCCATATCACAGGGCATTTACAAAGCTCTCACTTCATCAGGCAAACAGTGCTCATCAGCGCTCATCGGCGCCCTCCTAACCTCATTTGGGGTGCCCACCCTCGAACGGTGTAACTCAATCACAAGTAGAGCTGAATGGAGCCAATCGACATCATTCTAAAGGAATGAAAAGTTTGGCCACCATGGAATACAGTAATACAACACATAAACATAAGATGATGATAATGCAGAGAAAAGATAATGCAGAGCCTTTAGTTCTACTCCATTTTTTAGAAAGAATGCTCAAATGATTTGCCCACGCAGACTATGACGGTTTTTAAAGTCTAGCAGGCATAGGGAGGTAGCAGACGTGAAGGTAAGGCATTAGAAAGGCAAACAAAAGGTTGCTTTTGGCATGATACAAAGAAGCAAAACTGGTACACTGAATACTGATGATGTTGTTTCTGAAAGTTGCTTTCTGATGCATTTAACCCCAATTTGAATTACACCAGCTTTGAAATACAAAACAGTGATAATAATATTTGAAATATGTTTATGTAAAATGTGTTATTATGTTTGTGGTACTTATAATGTAATAAAAATGTATAGATTTGTTATTATAATAATTTTGGATTACATTTGTGGAATTATTATGTTTAAAAAGTCCAGATCTGTATTACCTTTGCGGGTGTTAAAAGGCGCACGTAATGAGCCAGTGAGGCCTGTAACAGATGTTAAAGCGTTGGCCCATCAGGCCCAGAGTTCTGTCTGGTGGTGAGGCAACACGAAGAGCAGTTGCTGTGTGTGGAGGATCCCAGCATGGCATTAGTGCAGGTGCCTCATTAGCAACGTGGTCAATAGACAGAGATTCATCTCCTTTAGAAAGCACTTTGTTAATTCACTATTGAAAAACAGCAGGCATTACACATTGGATGGCACACATATTAACTTATTATGAACTACAATAATAGTTCATAGTACACTCTCTTGGTGATCACTACAGGTATTTATATGCATACATAAAATATGTACAATGTACATACTGTATAATGTATAGTATGTATGGCACTATGTAATGCCGTAATAATGAGATTTGCATTCTAATGTGTATGTCTGTATATTTATCTATTTAAGTGTACATACTGTATGTGTTCTTGTTTGGAGTGTGTGTGTGTGTGTGTGTGTGTGTGTGTGTGTGTGTGTGTGTGTGTGTTCTTGTTTGGAGTGTCTTTGAGTTAGTTTGTGTCTGTGTGCACTTGGTGTTTATGTCCAAGATCAAGTTGATGATCCTTGTAATAGGATTAGATATGGCCAAAGCCTTTAGCATTGACCAAAACAGGCATGACCTCTACCAATCCTACCCCTCAAACACATGCATGCTCGCACACACTCGTACACTTGCACAAAGACACACACACACACGTGCACACACACACACACACACACACACACACACACACACACACACATACACCCACCCACAAACACCCACACACACACACACAAACAAATGCACAGACATACTGTATACACACACACACACACACACACACACACACACAAAAGCACACTCCTCCATCCTGAAATCAATAGTGTTTGGCCTGATTCAGAGACTGCTTTCTCCTGTTACTGGGGAGTCGATTCCCACTGGAGTGAGTGATGTCACTAAGGACAGTGAAGTCATCCATCTGAATGATGTCATGCTGTTTGTCGGCCTACTGGGCACCAGCACGTCTATGATGTCAGCCACAGGCCCCAGAGACCTCAGGCCGAGTTCCTCAAGACGATCACAGCCATGCTCATATTTACTGTAACAGTACATCCTTACTATGTGATATACCTTTTAAATGCAAATAGCATATTTTTTCCTAAAAGAAAAGCTGTTCTAGTATCAAAGCACTAGTGTGATCTACCAAAATCTGACAAAACTGTAATTTCTTCAGCTCGCTTGCAACGCTTCCATCCTGAATGGAACTCAAAGTGTAATATACGGTACTCTCCTGCCATATCATATCTACATCATATCTATACTCTCCTGCCATATCATATCTACATCATATCTATTCTGTACTCTCCTGCCATATCATATCTACATCAAATCTATACTCTCCTGTCATATCATATCTACATCATATTTATACTCTCCTGTCATATCATATCTACATCATATTTATACTCTCCTGTCATATCATATCTACATCATATCTATACTCTCCTGTCATATCATATCTACATCATATCTATTCTATACTCTCCTGTCATATCATATCTACATCATATCTATTCTATAGTCTCCTGTCATATCATATCTACATCATAACTACATGTGACGCGAGCATTAGCGATAAAATCCGTTTAATTACATCGTTTTCAATTGGAGTGACCTAACTGTATTCCTCTGAGTATTAATGATGTTTTCTAAACAAAGTTCGGGAGAAGCCTGTAGGGATGATTGACAGCAATTAACTCACCTGTCTTCCGCTGCCAGGATATTTAAGCCGGCCTCCTTATCCATACGTCACACGCCCTGACGTTCGCAAAATGATCCCTCCTCCTCCCCTTACTCCTCCATTTCACTGATAGCTCAGTTTCTCATCCTTCTTACACAGGGGGGTGCAAGCAGCCTTCGCTCTATTGTGATCTCAGCTTCAGGCATTCCAGGACCATGGCCAGCTACCATGCCACACGCGCTTAGCTTATACACTTAGCATAGCAGTCATACTGATGGGTGAACTAGTGAACAGAGTGGAGTAGAGATGTAAAGAAATATAAGGCCGAAAAGGCCGACCTTAAATGTCATCTTATAGTAACCACGCTGAGAGGAAAGTGATCCATGTTTTCACACAGTTAAAGGTGAGGTCCGCAACTCTACTCCCAAATACTTTTGGTCCGACTGAGTGAATTGCTTGTCATGGTCCAGTGGCTGTCCATTTCTTTGTTTACACACTGAAGAACTGTTGGTGTTCATGCACAGTCTGATAGGCTGTTGAGCTTGACAGCCTTTTGCAAAACCAAATCACGAGCTGCATGTTTCAGTGCCTTACCCATCTCCCCCTGGTCTCACCTGTCAGCCGCTGTGAAAACACTAGGAGCACAAACTTCCAACACACACACACACACACACGCAGGCACACTACAGATATTTGTTGTATGTCACTTTGTTAGTATGTCACTTTGTGATTGTCTGCCTGTTTCTTTATCTGCTTTTGGCTGTTGTGTTTCCCAGGACTTGGGTAAGCTGGAATGTTGAGTGTGTAGTAATATGGTGCAGACTTGTGTAGTTTTTAACCACTGCATATTGTAACTTAATCTTGACCATAGGTTTCGGAATTTGATACATAATCAGGCCAAATTTGATATAGAGAAAATATTAAATAACAACATGCAGTGGTTACAAACTACACAAGCCTGCGCCACAATACTAGTCCCTCATCATTCCAGCTTACCCAGGTCTGGTTAGACGCAACCTGCATTTCGTTGTCTCTGTGCTTGTACTCTGCACAATGACAACAAAGTTGAATCTAATCTATTTATTGCACAGTTGTGAGGTTTTGACACTTCTCTCCATTTAGTGTATGCTAGTGTGTGTGTGTGTGTGTGTGTGTGTGTGTGTGTGTGTGTGTGTGTGTGTGTGTGTGTGCGCGTTTTTTTGTGTGTGTGTGTGTGTGTGTGTGTGTGTGTGTGTGTGTTGTGTGTTGTGTGTTGTGTGTGTGTGTGTGTGTGTGTGTGTGTAAGAATTGTACAGCCTCCTCTCTGTCTTTTTTTGGTATCTTACTCCTATCCCCCACCCCCATTTTCTCTCTCTCTCTCTCTCTCTCTCTCTCTCTCTCTCTCTCTCTTCCTCCATCTCTCTGTGTTCTCTTCCCTCGCTCCTTCTCTGGCAGTAGCGAGTACAATTACATAAAAGCCAGATGTCATTCTGGAGTGTTGGGTTGCGTCTTGGCCAGCGATCCCCTTCTCCACCTCTCTGCTGTGTTTTGATGTTAACTGTTTTAATGCAATTTACCGTTTTTAAAATCCTCTTCTTTGATCTGCTCATTTGTAAAGCACATTGAATTGCTATTACTAGTATTGTGCTATAGTACAAAGCAACTTGCCTTGTCTTTTCTGATATGCAAGACATCTACGGCTTGTCTTATAGTTGTTTCTGTGGTTTTGAAAGTGTAGATCAGAGAGACATTATGAATACTGTAACAAAGAGACAGGGACATTTGGACACAACTGCAATTTCATGTGGTCAATCGACAGACAGGTCCACCTCTATAGTCCCCCCCCCCCCCATGTGGCTGTAGAGTGATGTGAAAGCAGGCCAGGTTTTCAGCAGTTGGTCTGCTCACACCATCAACATGGCTTGACTGTGCGTAGTGTGGTTTCAGCATTTTCGGGGCAAAATGTTCCCTACACGGTGCACGTCACAGTTGGTGCGCAAAGCAGAGCATGCGGCCTACAGTTGTTTGTGTGTGGGCAGTGTGTGTGTGTGTGTGTGTGTGTGTGTGTGTGTGTGTGTGTGTGTGTTCCCTTTGCGTGTCACCTTTGTGTCTTCCTCTCCAGATGGGTGCACTGTGCTGTGGTTGATGTTTTTATTTTTAAATACCTTTTTGATGCGCCGCTGCCTTTAGCTGAGCGGCCGGCTGACTTCACTCGACTCTTGTAGTGACCTCCTCAGTGGGCGGTAGGTGAAGGCGCGGCCCTAATATTTAGCAGAAGGCACTGAGGTGAGGGGAGCAGAGGGTGGGGGGGGTGGGGGGCGATTGGGGGGCTTTGAACTGGCACATGGGCGCAGGGGCGAAGCCAGTGAAGTTTTGAAATGCCAGCACCTGCTCCCTCCCTTTCTACTTGTGCCCACTGACACAGGGCATTGTGTGTGGGGCCATGGTGATGTAGGCACCATCGACTGTGTGGTTTATTTATTTGTTTGTTTATTTATTTATTTGTTTATTTATTTATTATGGGTCGGGGGGGGGGGGGGGGGGGGGGTGAGTGAGCAAATGTATGGAAGGGGGCTAAAAGCTAAAAGTGTGTGTGTGTGTGTAAAATTGAGAGAGAGAAAAAGTTAAGAGAGAGAGAAGGAGTGTGTGTGTGTAGTGGAGGAATGGTGAGCTTTGGTCAGGACATGTCTTGTGATGGACAACAGAGGGTAAGAGGGTAAGCCAGTGGTTCTTAAACTGGGGGTCAGGACCCCCAGGGGGGTTGCCAAAAATATTGGAGGAGTCGCAACGCCAAATGATTTGCAGTCTGGATTAGACATTTTCTAAAGGTTCTTAATCAAAGGCTGTCATTGACATAATGCCTTTGGG